>NC_050455.1:1063584-1313584 GCF_903995425.1 Onychomys torridus
GCATGCTAAAGAAGGACTCTACCTACTGAGGTATAATGTGAGAGATCCACAGATGTCTGGGAAGAAGACTTATTTATTAAGGAATAAAATGGGGATCATACTCATGAATACAGAACAAGTAAATGCCACTGCTGACCCAGATGCCGTTCTGCCCAAGGGCGATGAGGACCAACCCCAAGCTGTTTGATCCAGCTCTGACTATCCATAGGAGTGTGACTCTTCTTCTTCCTCCGCTCTTTTTTTAAAGGTAATTTATTTATTTTTATTTTATGGCATTGGTGTTTTGCCTGCATGTATGTCTGTGTGAGGGTGTCAGGTCCCCTGGAACTGGAGTTAAAGACAGTTGTGAGCTGACATGTGGGTCCTGGGAATTGAACTGGGGTCCTCTGGAAGAGCAAGCAGTCAGTGCTCTTAACCACTGTGCCATCTCTCCAGCCCCTTCCTCCACTCTTAAGCAGTCACATATGTAGACAAGACCATGCCCTAAGGCTACCCAGAAGACATTGGCTGAATGGATTGAATTCCCACAAGAGAGCCACATGCCTATTTCCTGCTATTTTCATTATGAACCTTTCAAACATGCATGTGAGAGAATGCTACACTGAGCCCTGTACCTTCGAAGTATTAACTTGTAGCTAGTTCCATTTCATATGAGTCATTATGAGGGCTAAAGTATGTCAGGATGTATGCTTTCCTCCACTGGACAAAGGCAGGAAATATGTAGCCTTATGGGGTTTGCCTTTACAAACCCCTGTCTAATGTGTTTCGGTGCTATTCTCTGGGAATCCTGGGTATGGACCTGACCAGTATTTAATAATAAAGTTTGCTTCAAATTTGGCTTAAAAATTATGGTAGTGGTCTTATTGTTGCCCAGGGGAATTAACATTACCTAACCCAACTCCTAATTCCCATGTCCACCATGATTATTCTGGAGCAAATCTGAGATATTTTATCTGCATTTTAGTGTTGTTGGTCCAAGACTCCAAAACAACCCCAGCAGACACAAGAGGTCAGGAAAAGCAATAATTATTACTGGGCAGTACAACAGAAACTGACCAGTCAGGGATCACAGTACAGACTCGGAAGCTGACTGCATCCTCAAAATTCATTTCAGCAAGCATTTAACCACAAAACCCACACATGCCTATGTCAAGTTATAGTTACATTTTCCACCAATCAGAATTCAAAGATTAGGGTCTTCCCTTTGTGTTCCATCATTGCTGCTGATCTATACAGAATGGAAGCTTTTCAGTCCTGCCAGATTCATTTGTTCTTTCTGTTGTTAGGGACAGCCATGATGTTTTTAGAGAACTAAAGATGCACAACAGATAATCTCTGTTGTTTAAGAAGGAGGTTAGTTAGCTATTTGAACGTCCCTAGCTTCCCTATGACTTGGGAACCTGAACTTTGGTTTCACTCCACAGATAAAATGGAGTCTGAAGTAAAAATGGCAGTACTTAGGACAAGGTGCCTTTTGCCTGTTCCCAACATTAGTATGTATATCTGAAAGTTAAGGGCTGTTTAAAAAAATGTGACTATATCCAGATGGGGTAGTTCAAGTCTATAATCTTAGCTCTTGGGAAGTGGAAACAAGAGGACCAGAAACTTGTCTTGTATATTATTAAAAGACGGAAGAACCAAAGCACCCCCATTTCAAGCAAGCCGCTCACCACAGCTTGAAACAGGCCTGAGTTCAAAATTCCCAGAGCTGCTGCCATAGGTCCCAGGAACCTGAGAGTACAAAGTCAGGATGTTGAAGAGTCATCTGATTAACCACAGAATGCCCAGTGCTGGAGATGGTCTATGGAGTTTGATAAGCAACTGGTCCAACTGCAAAGTAAGGTAACACAGAAATTTTGGAAAACCCCTAAAACTTGAGCCGATCAGAATTGGACCCATACAGCACCCCTAACTGATGTAACCTGGTGATTTTTGCCTTTAAAAACTGAGCTTACAGGCTGGAGCGATGGCTCAATGGTTAAGAGCTCCAGTTGCTCTTCCAGAGGACCGGAGTTCAATTCCCAGCATCCACATGGCAGCTCACAACTGTCTATAAGTCCAGTTCCAGGGGACGGGACACCCAGGGCAAATACCAATGCACATCAACTAAAAATAAATAAATTAAAAAAACAAAAAACAAAACACTGAGCTTGCAGAGGGGTGGGCACCTCCACTAGCCTCCACTGTGTCGGGGTGCTCAATGAGGTCCCTGTTGGTTAAATGGGCACTGCTGGTGGCTGGCCGCTGCCCATGGTGGCCATGCCAGTGCAGGTGCTGGAGGAAAGTCACGAGCCATAGTTACCTTTCTAGAGCTTTATTGGGAGAGAGGGGGAGAGAGGGAGAGAGAGGGGCAAAAAGGAGAGAGAGGGAGAGAAAGAGAGAGAGAGACAGAGAAACCACACAGAGGGAAGAGAGAAAAGGGGAACACAGAGGGTCCGCCTGCTTTTTAGGATGGCCCCTGTCCTAGGACAATGATGTAATTAAGGACAAAATGCTTACATTTCAGGCTTTCACTTATTATAAAAAAAGCAGGTAGATGGGAATAGGGGCGTTGTTCCTCTCAAAAACTGCTTCCAGTTGATTTTTTGGATGTTGGTTGGCTCTTGGGGGAATGGAGAAGGGGAGTCTTCTGAGGTAGACAGGTGTTATGGGATACTGTCTGCCATCCGTTTGTTCTGGAGACATGTATCCCTCTTGGCTATGGCTGGGAACCTTCTGTCTGATGAGATGCTGGTGACATAGAAAAAAGCTTAGAGAGAAAACAATCATTATTTTATGTTGGTAGATCTAGCCTGTCTAGATGGATTTTGAAACTTGTTAAACTTTATCAGAGACAGATTATAAGCACCTATTTCCTTTACTAGTTCAGCATCCAGGAGACAGGTGATCAATTGTTAAAAGCATCTCACAGTAATAGATGTTTACATTAAAGTTTTTTGTAGCGCCCAGATGCTTTTGGGTCTGGGGGTGTAAATACCTTTTAGTTGTTACAGTTTCTTACTTGATGGTCTTTGGACTCTGGTCCTGTATCATTGGCTGAACAGTAACTTAGAACAGGGAACTGGGAAGAGAAAAGCTTGTGGTACATGAGAATTTATTTTTTTGAATTAGGGACAAGGCAAAGATCATGGCCCTGTCTGTATGCACATGAGAAACACAGGCAGTAACTTTGAAGTGAGACAATGAGCTTTTATCTTAGTTGGAAATCTTTTTCATTAAGTAACTCTGAAAGTGCAACTAAATCTGGTGAGCTAAATAAGGCTGTCTTCTGTACCTGACAATAGAAAGGAGAAGTGACATCCTAAAACTTTCAGGACTGAGTCAGTGGCTCTGGTGTCCAGAAGGAAAGAAACGATCACTTCTGTGCTGAGTTCTGGGTTCCCTGCTGTGTCTGTAGCCAAGCCTAGGTTTGCTGGAGTTCTTAGCTTGATGTACCCACGCGTCTTGGCACCTGGGGGCAGTCAGCTGACTGGTTGTCTTTCTAGGCAGCACTTTTAACAAGGCTGTTGATGGCCTGGCAGGGCATTCGCTAGCCCATAGCCTTTTTCTCACTTAAAACAGGGACCCCAACAGCTTTTGGGAGTCAGTGAGTTCCAGCACTTGGCAATTTTGTTTTCAGGCTTTTATCTCTTCCCTGGCACACCTTAAATGCCACAGATAACTCTTTTGCCTGTGGGGTCAGGAGCCTTGCTCTCCAGATGCTTAAGTTTTAGTCAGAGAGGTCTGGGGATTTTTTCCCCCTGATGATTGGTGGCTTAAGGACAGCTTTTGGAAGATCTGCTGGTAGGCAGACTATAAACTTTTGGAAGACTTGTCTGAGGCTATAAGCTGATTTTTTTTGGCTTAGGAGCCATCCTGTCTACTGTAAACTTATTTGTTTGGATCTTAGCCGCTTTCAGACCTATCTGTGTTTCTTAAGGCAGTTTGAGAATGAGTGGGTGGAGTTAAGGTGAGTTAGGATGAGAGTCTTAGAAGCCGCCCAAGCCCACCCATTTGAGCCTGCCTACTGCTGGCAGAAATCAGACAGAAAAGGTTGCACATGGCCGATGCAGAAGTGGGGAAGGAGAAGGGTTTAGAGCTTTAGCAGAAAGCTTGGAGATAAAGTAACTCTTATTTACCCATTCTCTGGCAGAAGTTCCCGCGAGACTGTTATGCGGCCAGATTTATTGGTACCTGCTCCATCTGCCAATGTAAGTGGGTGGTATCTGCCCCTTTGTCCCATGGCTGTAGCCAAGAGGAAAATAAAAAATGAAAAATAAAAATAACAAACTGGGATCAGACTTCAACTCAGGCATTGCTGAGAGTGGAAAAAGATCTAAGAATCAGCTCAAGTTCCTGTCCTCTTTGTCAAGGGATGGGAAGAGCTGCAGCTGTGCAGCTGGTCCACCTGGTAGACCCCAGATGACATTTTTCTCCTCATTAGCCCGAGGTGTCCGTGGCAAAGACTATAGCTCAGCTGCAAGAATGGCAGACACACTGTGAAAAATCGTGGCGGTATCAGTAGTGGTAGCTGTATAGGGGTCCAGCGGAGGTGAGGGATGCATGCATGCTCGCAGTCTCATGGTCTCCCTGGATGGGGAGGAGGCGGCAAGCGGTAGCAGTCAGCAGGTCCTCGGTTGGTGTATCTGAGTCATGGCACCAAGTGTTGGTTAAAATGGTGCTGTTCATGGCTGACTGCCGCTTGCAGCAGCCATGCCGATGGAGAGTTGTGCTGGTTGGCAGAAGAATCACAAGCCATGGTTACCTTTCTAGAGCTTTATTGGGAGAGAGGGGGAGAGAATGGGAGAGAGGGAGAGGGAAAGAGAGAGAGACAGAGACAGAGAGAGAGGAAGAGAGACAGAGAGACCACACAGAGGGAATAGAGAAGAGGTAACACAGAGGGTCTGCCTGCTTTTCAGGCTGGCCCTTGTCCCAGGATGATGATGTAATTAAGGACAAAACCCTTACAGTCCCTGCTGCGTGGCTTAAACTGCTTTAATAAACATTGCTTTTGCATTTCAGTGAGTTCATGTCTCTGGTGGTCTCTTTGGGGGTCTTGAACTTAGGGCACAACAAGACCAGCCTTAATAATACACTTCAGAGGGGCTCAGAAGAGAAACAATGAATGGCGAGAACTATTTTGGGGAAATGAATCTAAGTACACCAAACTCTTTGTCTGTCTACTTTATTTCTCTGGGATAAAATCCTATCTACACAGCTTCAGTTCTGTACTCAAGCCTAGTTCCTTTCTTGCCTCTTATGAAGAGAACTAATTGGATTTTGCCTCAAATTGTATGGGAAACACCCATGTCTGGAGTTCATACATTTTATACAGATGCAAACAAGCAAGGAAAGGCAGTTTATAAATCAGAAAATTTAAGTAAAGTGGTTCAAAGTCCTTATAATTCAGTTCAAAAATTGGAATTGTATGCTATTCTGTTGGTATTAATGGATTTTTCAGAACGAACCTCTCAACATAGTTACTGACTCTCAGTATGCTGAAAGAGTGGTATTACATATTGAGACTGCAGAGTTTATCCCCAATGAGTCAGAATTAACTTCACTATTTATTCAGTTACAAGATATAATCAGGAAAAGGAATCATCCTTTATATATAACTCACATCCAATCCCATACTGGTCTGCTAGGCCCTCTAGCACAAGATAATGATTAGATTGATCAGTTATTGATAGGAAATGTGCTGGAGGTCTCAGAATTTCATAAAAACATCATGCCAATAGTAAAGGTTTAAAAAAGGATTTTCCATAACCTGGCAATAAGTCAAAGAAATTGTAAGGAAATGTCCTACTTGTTCCTTTTACAACCAGACTCCATTGCTAGCAGGATGTAACCCAAAGGGTACTCAGAGGAATGAAATCTGACAGATGGATGTGTTTCACTTTGCAGAATTTGGAAAATTGAAATATGTACACCATAACATTGATACTTATTCAGGATTTCAATGGGCAACTGCTTTGAGTTCTCAAAAAGCTGATTCAATAATGACTCAATAATTTGCTAGAAGTTATGGCCATCATGGGTATACCTGCACAAATTAAAACTGACAATGCTCCAGCATATGTCTCTGTTAAAATGAAACAGTTTTTTGCTTATTATAATATAAAGCATATTACAGGTATATCACATAATCCTATAGGCCAAGCAGTTATAGAAAGATCAAATAGAACTCTAAAGGATATGCTAAATAAACAGAAAGGTGTAACAAAAATCCCCATAAATAGACTGCATAATGCTCTATTAACTTTGAATTTTCTCAATGATAATGAGAAAGGAACAACAGCTGCAGAGAGACACTGGATAATAGAAAAAAGTACAGAATTATATCAGCCTATATACTTTAAGGATGTGTTGACCTAAGAATGGAAACCAGGATATGTGCTACATTGGGGACAAGGTTTTGCTTTTGTTTCTACAGGAGAAGATAAGCTGTGGATACCATCAAAATTGATAAAGGTTCGATTTGAACAAGAGAGACCTCTTAATTATGACCATCCAATTTAAACTAACTTATACTGTTAACACATGCCTTTTCATTTAATCAGATATAACTTGCCAAAAGGGAACCTCCCCAAAGTTAGGCTTGGGGAAAGCTTTTTGTTTTTGTCTTTCAGGAGAATGAAGGTTAAGGAATCTGAAGAACACTGGACAAATGAGACATCTGAAGAAAAAGGACAAATCATCTAAAAAAAATGTCCCAAGAAAAAGAGTAAAATGGCCAATTGGTATATCACCTATAAAATTTCATAAGTCTTCATAAATGTTTGTTTCTGCTCTTCTCTAAAGACATTTAACACTATTGGTCTTCTTATAGTCCCAGTTCAATTAAAATTATAAAGCTGGCTTTGGAGTTGGAGGATGACTCTCTCCTTCTTTAAACCCAAGTATGTTGTTAAAAGGAAAATACAAACTCCCTGTATCATGCCAAAACTTTGAAACCAGAAAAAAAAATTAAATTAAAATTAAGGTACTATTCTATTACTAATCTCAATTCTTTGATTCTATTCTGATTCTTGAAACTTTTCTTTTTTTTTTTTTTTAAGATTTATTATTTATTATGTATACGGAAGAGGGTGCCAGATCTCATTATAGATGGTTGTGAGCCACTATGTGGTTGCTGGGAATTGAACTCAGGACCTCTGGAAGAACAGTCAGTGCTCTTAACCTCTGAGCCATCTCTCCAGCCCCGAAACTTTTCTTAAAGTATGAATTTTATATCAAAATTTACAAGATTAATATATGTATATTAAACTTTGTTAAGGTATTAACGGTCATATAGACTGCTATCTAATTCTAGAAAAAGGGCTTCAATTCGCTGCCTATACATATCTTTGTGTTCGAGTCTCTATCAGTTTTCCACAGGAAATCACAGCCAGGCCTAACATCAAAACTGAAATTCCAGGAAGAAGATGGGGCCCCACAGCAACAACAATTCCACATGGATAATAATAATACCACTAAGCTGACAAACATCATCTGCAGATCAGCTTTGGACTACAAAGTGCTCAGAGAAATTTTGAGATGGCTAGCTGAGATGATCCAGTTTCAAAGACTACTTGAATAAGGACTAGAAATAAGCCCTGAACTTTGGCATTATGCACAGACTGGGCAACAAAGGATATAGCTACCTTTCCTAGAATTTGACAATTAACCCAAAATTTTTCTTCTCAGAATAAAGATACCTTTGCCCATATCCAGCAGGATGCAGTTTTAAGCACATGACACCCACATTCCCAAAGAAGTGGTGTGGGGGCGTGTGTTTTTTGGTCTTTTAATGGGATTTGGGTCTGGGATAATTTTAATTAATTGTTTAGGAGTGTTGGTTACAAGTTGTTGTTAAGGGTTAGGAAAAGGTCTAAGCAAAGGAGATTAGATTTAAGGTTCTTGTTTTAAAAAAAAAGATATATAGAAATGATAGAATAGAGGGTAGATTATTGAATCTACTTGGGAAAATAAAGAGAGGATATAGATATGATATAGATAAAAAGATAGATTATTGCATATACTTTCAAAAGACAATTACTAGTTTTAAATACTTTACATTAGATTGGATTTTTGTATATTGTATACAAATTATATATATTGAGATTGATATTGTTAGAAAATGCTATACATATATTTCTAATCTTGTTCAGGATATTGTACTTATACCATTCATTTAACAATGTAGTGCAATTTGCTAATCCTTGAATGTTATTATTACCAAGTATTAGAATATAAAGAAATGAAAGTTAGTAGTTAGACATTACAATCGAACTTGTAGTCATATTAGGTATGTTTTCAAGATCAAGCAGATATACTTTAGATAGACAGGTCATCTTCAAACCCTTCAGAGATCTACAGAATATGATATTTAAAATGTTTTAATAACTTAGAAAATTTTTCTTTTTTTATGACTATAAGTCATGTTGGCTCCTGGCAGTACCAATCTACTTCAGAGAAAATATGGGCATTGCAGAAACTGCATATGGAGTTAACTTTCATTGTGGCAAAAGTTAGCCACTGGACAACAAAGTATCCTTGAATTGACTGCTGACAAACAGGACAAAATGGACAAACAGGACATGAAACAAGGGACTACCGATTCTTGCCAAGACAAGTGTGGTTATGGCTTTAACAAAACGCATCTTCTGAGGCCAGAACAATATGGCACCATCCCTGAAGTGGCCTTTACAATCTGGAAAAGGTACAGTGCCTCTTTCTTTGAAGGCAGCTGACCTAGCAGTGGACCGATGGCTTCTGGTGTGCAGTGGAACAGCAGCTGAAACAGTTATTCTTGAAAGAGTAACTAAGCTGACAGAGTCTAACCTCTCAATGGTAGACTGGCGTTTAATAGAGGGATGGTGAAAATAACGGGATGCCGAGATGAAGACACACACACACACAAGCCAAGAAGAATGGACAGCTGAATTAAAAAAAAAATCAATAATTTCCAGAATTTAAAATCCTGAATATGATAGGACACTAGTGGAATTTAGGTGTTTCTGGTACTTGGATTACTCTCAACAAATGTGAGGTTGAACTGTTGGCCTTGTGTACATTCTACTTTACAAATGAGTCTGTCAGATACGCTAAGCTTATAGGCTGAAGATGATGCCCCAACACTGCGGAGAAACCTCGGGTGACTGTCCAGGCAGCTGGCTCTTTGTGTCAACTCACATTTTTTGGAAGTCGCTTGTTTTCACTTCTTGTTTATTAGGTAATATTATTTCCTTCTTGGGTCTCTGAGGGAGTTGAAGATTAGATAGTTATAGTTTTCCTTGTTAAGAATTTCAGAAAAGAGGGCTGGAGAGATAGCTCAGAGGTTAAGAGCACTGCTCTTCTAGAGGTCCTGAATTTAATTCCCAGCACCCACATGGTGGCTCACAACCATCTATAATGAGATCTGGCACCCTCTTCTGTATACATAATAAATAAATCTAAAAAAAAGAATTTTTGTTCTAAAAAAAAGAATTTCAGAAAAGAAACTCACTAAAGAGATGTAAGTGTATAAATTTGAAAGACATTATAAGATAGTTAGTTCTGTTAGTAATATAAATTAGGATAGAAAGTGAATCAGGTACATTTTGGACTTACCAAAATAGGACAGATAATGGAATTATTTTCTCTGAGTTTGTCAAATGCAAATAGACTAGACATTGTTTAGGTATTTATTGCTTGTATATACTGTATGTAGTTATTGTACTTATTATATATAGTTTTTCTTATATTAGGTATATTTTTTTTCATTTTTTCTTTTTATTAGAATAGAAGGGGGAAATATGGTGATATTTTATTTGTGCTAAAATGTGATTTTATTTGTATGTTAATAAATAAAGTTGTCTGGGGGGTCAGAGCTAATAGCAAGCCATTTAGCAGAAGTCTGGTAGTAGTAGCTCATGCCCTTAATTCCGATCGCATGACAGGCAGAATCTCTGAGACAGCCAGCATGGAGACACATGCCTTTAATCTCAATACCAACCATAGAGACCTGGAGGTCTGTATAGACAGGCAGTTACAAGGAAGTCATGTGGTTGGGTTTAGAACCAATGAGAAGGCAGAGCAAAAAAGCCAATAAAAATACAGACACAGAGGAAGTAGGTCTCTTTTCTCAGGGGAAGGACGGCAGTGGCTAAGGGCTATTTGCTAGTGCTCTGACCTCTTGGGTTTTTAACTCTGCATTTGGTTCTGTGTTTCTTATTTAATAAGACCGTTCAGAATTACAACTACAAGTGGTGGTTTTAGGATTCTGTCACTCCAGCTGCATGACCATACATGTGCAGTTCCATAGCTAATGGAGGGGGTCTTATGTCCTATGTCATCAGTGTACTACATGATCAAGCAAATGTGCAGTGCCATCACACAATCAGTGCATGTGTGGCATAGTTCAACAAGTCCACCTGTGCATGTGCAGGGGCATCCTTAAAATGTCAGACATAGACTCCTCCCCTCTATCCTCTCTGTTCTCTCCTCCCCCCAGGATCTCTATCTCCCACCCTCTCTGCTCTCTGCATGTGCTTCTTCCCCAGGCCTGGTTCTTCTGCCCCCTGTAGTGGGTAGCCATCCCAGCATTGGCCTGGAAGTTCCAACCCCAGTTGAGGCTTCGGTAATGGTCACGCCCACAAGGCAGGGCGGAGGAGGAAGCAGAAGACCAAGGATCGGGAGGAGGTCTGGCTCTTGGTTCCGGGACCCTGGACGCTGGAGGTAGACAGAGCAGAGTTCTCCAGAGAACACCGCCGGACTGTGCTATACCTTTGCCAGACCCTGCAACCTACCCCTTCATTTGTAAGTTACCCCACAAAATAAACCTCCCTTTTAACTACATGGAGTGGCCTTAATAATCTCACCAATAGCCCCCTGTCCTCCTAACAAAGCTCTAATACTGGGTTTTGTCATGGCTTGTGCCCCATGACCTTTCCACACAGTAACCAGCGCCGCTTACTACTTTTAAAACAACATTGGTGCTGTGATGAGACAGACTCTCCTGGTGCTCTGTGTCTGGGGTTCTGTGTCCGGGATCCTATACCAAGGTTTATTGGACCTGTGACTGCCTGCTCTGCTTTTTTCATTAGCCCAGCTGCCTGACCACTCCGCACAATACACTGGCTAACCAGATTGGCGAGTTTCCTCTTTCCAATCCTTTGACATTTTCCATGACTATAGCCCAAATATTCCTCACACTGGGACCCCAGGGGGGGGGTCCTCAGCTGTGTAGCATAACACACTATCTCTTAATGAAGTATTGAATGCTGTCTGGACTCCCAAGGAGTCCTCTGGTACGTATGTCCCCCAGCCCTTCACCCTTCTATGACAATGATTTGGGTAACTTGTGCTGATGCCGGTCCACAGATTACCTGCCCTCGGGGACACTCAGGATGGGAGTCTGGGATCCCATATTTTATTTTTATTTTTTTATTTTTTTCTCTCGGCTGCAGTCATGGGACATGGAAGCTTCCTCCTCTTGGTTCCACTTCTCTGACAAATGCCTTAAATATCTCCAGATACCAGTAAATTTGGCCACATAATGGCTGCTTGGACCCCAATGTTTCACAGAAATTATCTAACTTTTGCCAACAGACAGGCAAATGAAAAGAGTTGCCTTGTCCCCACACTTTTACCTAAGCGCTGAACCCTCCCTTTCTGATTCTCTCTCTCATGCCCACTTGTATTCCTGAACCTGAGGAGTCTCTGACTCCAAAGAACCTTATCTTATCTGTTCTCCACTCTGTTCTCTGGCACTGGGCAGGGTGCTAAACAGGAACAGGTCTGGAAGCAGGCTAGGATGCATGCAAATAAGTTTACCATCAGGACCCACACTGGGATCATAATAATCTCGATGGCTCTTTAGCTAGAGATCAGTTTACAGCTTACCCCTCCTGGGCTTATCCTAAAGCTGTCCTCAAGCCAGCAAACTATCAAAAAAAAAATTCATGACATAGAATAAAATCCATCTCTTGTCTCCCAGAGCTCCCTGACATTAGGTATAAACTTAAGCATCTGGAGAGCAAGGCTCCTAACCCCACAGGCAGAAGTTTCAGCTGTGGCATTTAAGGTACCATGGGAGAGATGGGAAATCCCATGAACAGAATTGCCAAGTGCTGGCACACGCTATCTGAGCAGCTGCATAAGGGCTTCCAGGTCCCTGTTTTAGAAGGCCACGAGTGCTAGTTATTTTGGCGCTCTTAACCTGAGGAACACGTCCCGAACACGACAAATCCACAGAAGAGCTGTTTATTAATATAGGATAAAAGAGACGTGGCAGGCTTGTGTGAAACACACACATGGACAGGAAGAGAGGAGAAGAGGAGAGACCTGTGCAAAATGGCGCTGGCTTTTTAAAGAATGGGCCGCGCATGTGTACAGGGCTGCATGTGGCTACTCCATGCATGCGCGTAGATTATATGGCCGCACGAGTCATGCGAGATGTTTTGACCCGGAAATGGCTATTTTGAACCGGAAATAACTAGGTGGTCCGCCTGGCAAGCCCAACCATGTGGGCATGTTGTGACTTCATATCAATGAGGACTAGGGTTTTAAGTGCCACCTAGAGAATTAACTGGTCAGCTGACTGCCCCTGTGCACCTCATGGCAAGGGGACATCAAACTAAGACCTCCAGCAGACCACCTAGGCCTGGCCATGGGCTCACAGAGAACCTAGGATGCAGCATGGGGCGATCCTTCCTTCCTTTGGACACTGAGCCACTTAATCCTGAGGGAATTTTGGGGTCCCACCTCTCCTCATTTTCCTATTGTTGGGGTAGGGGACAGCCTTACCCACCTCACCAGACCCCACCACTTAGTTGTCCTTTAAGGGATACCTAATGGGAGGAGAGTTTCCAGCTGAGGTAGGAGCTGTCGTTTCGTTTGCTCCTCCGTGTGCCTCACTCCAGACTGGGCAGCAGCATTTCTCCTCAGGCACAGGGACACAGACAGGGCCCTGCTCTCTCTCAAGTTCCAGAGGACACCAGGGGCCACTGCCTTGTCCCCAGTTCCCGAAGAATGAGGTCTCACCCCACAAGCTTTTCTCTTCCTGGTTCCCTCTTCTAATTAACTACTCAGCTAATTGGCACAGGATCACCATAGAGCTGGAGTCCAAGGACCATCAAATAAGGAACAGTAACAGTCCAAAGGTATTTATACCCCCAGACCCAAAAGTGTCTGGGCTCTGCAAAAACAGACTTTATTATAATAATCTATTACTGTTGAATGCTCTCAATAATTGATCACCTGTGTTTCCTGGATGCTAAACTAATAAAGGAAACAGGTACCTTAAAATAATTTGTCTCTGATAAAGCTTATCTCAGGTAAAATTAAAAACATGTTTCAATCTCTCTGTCTCTCATTAACGCTAACCAATACAAGCAGAGTACCAAACACTACAATGGTCACCAGCCCAAGACTTTAATTTTCTCATGGCTTCAAAATTTTTTTCTAAGCTCCAGAAACTAGCTTAAATCCATCTGGACAGGTCAGATCTACTTTAGGTAAGTGCCAAACCCAAACTTTCCTGGTCTCAGGATCCCCTCTATCACCCTGGGAACCCCCTAAAGGAAAAAAATAATTTTTTTCTTTTAAGCTTTTCTCTGCCTCACCAGCATCCTGCCAGACACAAGCAGCCAGAGTGCCAAACCACGAAAGATGAACAACTCCGAGGCAGCAGACAACAGCCCACCATCCCAAGACGCCTGTCTACCTCAGAAGCCCCCTTCTTTACCTCCCCCCACAAGAGTCAACTGGAGCCCACCAAGTTAGCTGGAAGCAGTTTTTTTTCCAGGAGAAATGACATTCCTATTCCTGTTCACCCACTTTTTTTATAATAAGTAAAAAACTCTTGACCTAGGATTCTGCCACTCCAGCTGCATGATCACACATGCACAGTTCAGGGGCTAAGCAAGGGGCCTTCCATCTTACATCATCCGTGTGCTGTGTGGTTGCACAAATGTGTGCAGCATGGTCACGCAATCAGTGCATGCCTGGTGTAGTTCTGTTAGCCCACCTGTTCATGTGCATTGTAATCCTTAAAAAGCCAGACACAGATTCTTCCTCTCTCCTTTCTGCTCTCTCCTCCCCTGCTCTCTGCTCTCTGCACATGCTTCTTCCCCAGGCCTGGTTCTTTTGTCTCCCCCTTTCTCCTAATAAAGCTCTGATACTGGGTTTTGTTGTGTCTCAGGACCTTTTTGCCCAGTAACCAGCACCATTTAGCTTATCACTTTTCAAAACAACAGGTATTCCACACCTTTAGTCCCAGCACTCCAGAGGTAGAGGCAGGTGGATCCCTGTGAGTTCAAGGCCAACCTGGTCTATATATGTAGTTCCAGGCCAGCCAGAGCTATATAGTAAGACCCTGTTTCAAAGAAAAAAAAAAAAAACCAACAAAAAACAACTAACCAAACAAAATAGTACTAAAGAAAACATGATTATTTATGTCAGGGAACACAGGTATGTTATACATACTCATAGAGACTATTGTCCTTGTCAACTAGTTTTTGTCTTACACACACACACACACACACACGTTTTCTTTTACTTGAGAAAGGTTAGCCTCAAACTTCTATGTAGCTGAGGATGACCCTGAATTCCTGTCCTTTTGTCTGTACCTCCCAAGTGCTGGGACTAAAGGCATGTGTTATGGTACTAGACTCATGATAGTTCATTTTATATCAAGTTTATCAAAATGACCCTTTAATAAGAAAATATTGAGATTTCAAAGATGAGATTGGAACACCTTTTTATGGCATTAGGGAAAAAAAAAACTATTGTGAGTCCAAGGATTAAGTATCATACAGGTTTCATTTTGACCTTAAAAATGATTAAGTAAAGAAAAGTAGGTAAATGGTGTCTTAGTTACTGTTCTACAGCTTTGATGAGACACTATTATCAAGGCAACTTATAGAAGTAAGAGTTTATTTGGGAATTACAGTTCCAGAGGCTGAGTCCATGACTGTCATGAAGGGGAGCATGGCAGCAGGTATTGTGTTGGAGAGCTCACATCCTGAGACATCAGCCACAAGGCAGAGTGACATTGGCAACTTTGGAAACATCACAGCCAGCATCCAACAAGGCTACACCTCTTTATCCTTCCAAAACCAAGGCAAACTTCTCCAACAGTTTCACCAACTCTGGACCGAGCGTTCAAATAAATGAGCCTATGGGGGTCACTCTCGTTCAAACTACGTCATTCCATGCTCTGGCTGCCATAAGCTTGTGGCCAAATCATAATACAAAATACATTTAGTCCAACTTCAAAAGTCCTGTAGTCTTTCACAGTCTCAGCACAGTTCAAAAGTCCAAACTCTTCTGAGATTCAAGGCAGTCTCTTAATTGTAATCTCCTATAAAGTAAAAATCAACACCTTATAAAGGCATAGAACACACATTGCCATTCCAAAAGGAGGGATGGATAAATAGTGATGAAATCCTGGACCAAAGCAAGATCAAAATCCAGCAGGGCAGAATCCAACTCCTGCAGCTCCATATCTGATGTCAAAAAGGGCTTAGCTGGCTTTGCCCTTCTAGCTTTTCTGAGTCCCAGACATGCCTCTCTTTTGGGTTATATCTACTCATTGTATTGAGTATCTCCTTCACAGATATCCCACAGCTCTGGCATCTCCCACATATTCTATGCTTCATTTTCACATTTTCACAGAATGGCATCTCAGGACCTCCATGCAGGGAACTCCCCTGCCATGCCTGGCCTCAGCAGCTCTGCTTAACCACAGAGAAAGATTCCTCACCCTCTTCACTTCTGTATCCTTCATGACTCTAAAGTCAGAACCACATGCGTGGGGCTGCCAAGTCTGACTACCACCTTGGTGTGAACACTGGTACCTGTGAATCCATTTGCAGCAGCTTTAGATTTGTTGCTTATTATGAACAGAACATTCCTCAGGCCTCCCTTTTATAAGTTGGAAGCTCGGTGGAGTGGGGTCTTGCCATGAGGGCTTCCTTCCCTTTATTCTATTTGGAATCAGGTCTCTCTTTAATTTCCCATCACTCTCAGCACAGGCCTTGGCTCCAGCACTAATTTCTGGTGCTCTTTTTCTCCTCAAACTATAAAGTTTGTATTTTCTTCATAATCTTGCTCTTTTTTTTTAATCATATGCCTGAATAAGAGTTAATTCTAGTAGCTATGTGATAGAATCAATATCAGGCCATCTTGAACTCTCCTTAGGCAAAGAAATTAGTTAATTGCTTTTCAATTTAGCCTCAAGCAGACTCTTAGGACAAGGGCCGAAAACAGCTACATTCTTTGCCAATATATCACAAGAATAGTCTCTAGCTCCTTGCTAATACTGTTCCCCTCTGAAACCTCTTAAGGTGGGCCTCAATAGTCCATATTGTTCCCAGCACTATTGTCTTCCATGCTCCTGCTAGGATGGCCTGCCAAGCCCCACTTACAGTGTTCAAGCATTTTCACAGTCCAAAGTCCCATAGTCTTCCACATTCCTTTGAAAACCAATATGGCCAGGTCTGTCACAACAATACTCAACTCTTGGTACCAACTTCTTAGTTACTTTTTTATTCTGTGATTATACCATGACCATGGCTATTCATAGAAGCAAGAGCTTATTTGGGGCTTACAATTTCAGAGGATGAGTCCATGCCCATGGAGGTGAGCATGGCATCAGGAGGCAGGTATGGTGCTAGAACAGTAACTGAGAGCTCACATCTTGAGACACAACCACGAGGCAGAGAGAACAACACTGGGGATGGCTGGGATTTTGAAAAGCCTGCATCCAGTGACATGACAGTTCCAACACCTTTTAATCCTTCCCAAACAGTTCCATCAACTAGGGACCAACTATTCAAACATATGAACTTATGGGGGCTGTTCTTATTTCACAAATATGATATTTAAAACTTACAGGCAACAATACCCTACCAGTGTATTATTATGGAAGGGCTACACTCAGTAGAAAGTAAAATTACACAATTTATCTAATGGTTAGCTGAGTTATGGTACTCATTGACAATGAAGACAAGTCTTTTAATTGCTATATATTTACATTGTATTATATATATATATAAAATATAGCATATAATTATCTTTCATTACAAATATATTCAAAGAGGCTAAAGAGATGGCTCAGTGGTTAAGAGTGCATTCTCCTCTTGCAGAAGACCTCGAATCAGTTCCCAGCATCCATGTGAGGTGACTAACAACTGCTTCTAACTTCGTATAACTTGTGCTCTAGGAGGTGCTGTACCTCTGGCCTCAGAGGGCACCGTATATACATGTACATATTCACATACACATAAAAATAACACAGTTCTTAAAGAATATCTGTACATACACATACACACACATTCAGAGCTGGGTGTAGTGATGCATGGCTGTATTCTGAGCCTTTTGAAGATAAGGCAGAAACATCAAGAGTTCAAGGTCATGTCATTCTCAGCAACATATCAAGTTGGAGGCCAGCCTGGAATGCATGAGACTGTGTTTCAAAAAACAAAACAGAACATGAATAAATAAATAAATAAATAGATAGATAGATAGATAGATAGATAGATAGATAGATATGTACTTTGCAGAGAGGTAAATAATTTTAATTATCCCCCCACCAAAGTCTTCAACATTCATCTAAAAACAGCATGGTTGGTCTTTCACAGCTGTATCCTACTCCTAGTACCGAGTTTATTTAGGACACATACACTTTGCAAAGATGTAAATAATTCTTTTTGAGACATGGTTTCTCTATATATCCCTGGCTGTCCTGGAACTTACTATATAGACCAGGATGGCCTAGGATTCAGAGATCTACCTGCCTCTGCCTCCTGAGTGCTGGGATATAGAGGTAAATAATTTTAATTATTCTTATTATTGCAGAATCCTTTCCTGTCTCTGTATTTTGCAAAGCATAAAAGTATTTAAAGTATTCCTATGTTTGGGTGGTTTAAAGGCAGAGCCAGAAATAAAATGTCACTAAGGCTTGGTATCGGGAATATATCAAATGGCAGTTGAATAATTCCCAACTTTATAACACACTGAAGAAAAACAGATGGATCACACCTTTAATCCCAGCACTCAAGAGGCAGAGGAGAAGGATCTCTGTGAGTTCGAGGCTAGCCTGGTCTACAGAGTGAGTTCCTGGACAGCCAGGGCTGCACAGAGAAACCTTGTCTTGAAAAAACAAAAAAGAAAACAAAGAAAAAAACAGAGAACATTAAAAACTCAGATTATTCCTGAAATAGATCGATTCATTTAGAAATCAAAACAATAAAAGAAATTATACGTGGTGACTTTTACTGTATTAGTCAATGCAGATATTATAATATAGTGCTTATTCTGTATTTTGCCTTGGTCTTAGAAAAAGTGGGGACCCAAATACTGTCTTTTTGTGAGAACAGGCACTAAAACAGCACATTTCCTGGGAATTCATTATCACCTGACCTGGCATATTGTCTTCATCTATTCCAAATTAAGTTCTAGGATGTTGAGAGCTCACCTTGTGACAAGGGCTATATTAGGCTCAGAGGAACTGTGACTTTTTTTTAATTATCACTTTACTCTGACAGACTGCTTCAGCAGTTGCTCTCATTCAGGGAGAGGTTGAAGAAATCTGTGATCTCCTCGATCCACCCAGTGACTTCACAATACTAATGTCTAGTTCAGGAGAATTGGGTAGAATTATGGCATATTTGGATCTTCTACCTTAATAAATATCTCTAAAATTTGCCAACACCATGTTACTGGGTTTACATTTTTTGGAAAAATTTGTATTTATTATTATTTTATTATTATGTGTGTGTCACTCATGCCAGGGTGCACATGGTCAGGGGTAGTTTTGGGGAACAGGTTCTCTCCATCCACTGGATGTAGGTTTAGACTTGATGCTTTAACTTGTTGAGCCATCTGGTCCAGCCCCACATTGTCTACCTTATTCTACACTCATAGCTCTTCTGTCCATTCTAATAAGATGTTATAGTGAAGTGAGAGCTGACATTGAAATAGAAGATCTTTTTGGTTTGGAGATATTTTGTGTTTGAGGTGTATACCTCATTATACCCAGATGTATTATTTGTTTCTTGGTTGTTTGTGAGATGGAGTCTTGCTGTATAGACCAGGCTATAGTTAGAATTTTTCTGTCTGGCCCACAGTCAAGTCAAATCTCTCGTATCTGCCAGTCCCACAGTCACTCAGACCCAACCAGGTAAGCACACAGAGACTGATATTGTTATCTACTTCTTTTATCTTAAATTAACCCATTTTTATTAATCTATACTTTGCCACGTGGCTCGTGGCTTACCAGTACCTTACATCTTTCTTGTCATGGTGGCAGCTGGCAGCATCTCTCTGTCCCAGCCTTCCACCTCTCAGAATTCTCTTCTCTCTTGTCCCGCCTATATTTCCTGCTTGGCCACTGGCCAAACAGCATTTTATTTATACAGAGCAATATCCACAGCACTTCCCTTTTCTTTTCTTTTTTTTTTTAAAGGGAGGTTTTGACTTTTACATAGTAAAATTGCATATAACAAAACAATTATCAAGCAAGAATTACAGTTACAATATTAAAGAAGATATCCTATCTATCTTACATTTGTGAGTCTAAGGTAATATTTCTAACTTATCTTTTATCATAATTGAGGAAATTATAACTATCTAGTCTTCAACCACATCAAAGACCTCAGAAGGATATAATATTACCTGAGAACCGGGAGAAGGATGCAAGCAACTTTCAGGAGGTTTGCAGGGTAGACAGAGACAGCTGGCAGCCTGGACAGTCACCTAATGTTCCTTTGTAAAGTTGGGGCATTTATCTTCAGCCCACAGGGCTAGAGTCTCTTGGTCACTTTTTTCAGTGTCCTGTAGAATGTCTGGCAGTTTCCTCTTTGAAGCAGGAACCTGAAGGACCATTTTGTCAAGCAAAGTTCAGTGGTCACCTTTCTATGGGTCCTGCATGTTCCAGTTGATCAAGAAAAATGGCTATTTTTGCCAAGGTGAAGATAAACTCCATATGAAGTGTCTTCAATACCCATCCTCCTCTCTGAAGTAAATTGGTGCTTGCCAGGAGCAGATATGTCTCACTGTCCAGAAAGTCTAAATTTTAAAAATATTTTAAATGTCATATTTTGTAGACCTTTGAAGTGTTTGAAGATTACCTGTCTATCTGAAATATATCTATGTATACCTAGAAAACTTAACATGACTATAAGTTTGACTATCATATAAGACTAATTGATCTGTATTTCTTAATTATCCATTACAGTCTAAATGAGATGCATAACATAATACCTCAAATGAGAGTAGAAATATATATACAGTATAATAAAATTAACTTTAAGTTTGTATCAGTAGACTAAAATCTATACCAATGTAAAACATTTTAAACACATTGTTGTTCTTTAAAAGTAAAAGTTCATTAATCTACCCTTTCATCCTATTATATCTATATCATATCCCCTTTTCTTCTTTAGAAAGAGATCATATTTATAATCAACCTGATTTAAATATTGTTTTTTCTCTGTCCCACACCAGAGGGCTCTTCTGATTTGGGACACAAGAATCTCTTAACCTTTTTTTTTTTTTTTTTTAGCAATATGCCTAGGTTTAGAGAAGGAGTGAGCCAATTTCATCTCCAAATCCAGCTAGATAATTTTGGGAATTTGGGTGTAGTTTCTCTTACTACTTCCTGCTGGAGGGGGGCGCTGTATCTTATGAGGACCCAAAGAAAATTTTAGGATTATGGAGTGGTCTGTGATGGTAAACCTCTGAGCCAGTTGCCTCGAAACCATTCTGGATGTTGGATCATCTGGGCCATGGTGTCATCAGAGACCTTTCAGGTGGTCTTGGCTGATCAAACCTGATGTATATTAATCTGGAACAAATCCATAGCCTCTGGCTTTCTGTGGAAATAAAAAGCAGAGACTCTTTTTCAAAGCAACATATCCTTATATCCAAATTTTGAAGTCAAGATACCTTTAAAATTTACATATTTGTTTAATTCAACAGCTTTTATGATCAAATCTTTTTCTGCAGTTAAAAATCCCAAAGACAACACAAACCAGATTCTCTGTGTAATATCCATCTTTGTAAGACTGAAACTCCACTGTGTCTGCTGGCTCTGCCCACCTCAGCTTCCCAAAGTGGCGGTGGTACAGTTTACCACCAGCTCTGGGTCTGGAGCCATGTGTACCATCAACTATCAGAAGCAGTTCCGTCAAAGCAGTGCATAGCACAAAAACCTTTTTTTTCTCTTTCTTTCTTTCTTTCTTTCTTTCTTTCTTTCTTTTTTTTTTAAACTAGCAAAGGCTAAATCCACCATGCAGTAAAGTGCCGCTTGTAGACTCCTCATTCCCGCCACACTGCAGGTCAGATGCACACGCCAGGAACCCGCCATAGTAGCTCAAACCGGCAGGCTGCCGCTAACTTGAGAGAGACAACTAGGAAGCTGTTTTTAGCTCCGTTTTAGAATCTTTTTTCTCAGGTTTTAGGTGGAAACTCTTGCCAACACGTTGGGCACCATTTGTAGTTAGAGTTTTTCTGTCTGGCCCACAGTCAGGCAGGACAAATCTCTCTCACCTGCCAGTCCCACAAGTCGCTCAGACACAACCAAGTAAGCACACAGAGACTTATATTGTTTACAAACTGTATGGCTGTGGCAGGCTTCTTGTTATCTACTTCTCCTGTCTTAAATTAACCCATTTCTAATAATCTATACTTTGCCATGTGGCTCGTGGCTTACCAGTACCTTACATCTTTCTTGTCATAGTGGCAGCTGGCAGTGTCTCTCTGTCCCAGCCTTCCACCTCTCAGAATTCTCTTCTCTCTTGTCCCACCTATATTTCCTGCCTGGCCACTGGCCAAACAGCATTTTATTTACACAGAGCAATATCCACAGCACCAGGCTGTCCTGGAATTCATGCCTATCCTCCTGTCCTAGCCTCCCAAATGCTAGGATTATAGTACAAATCACCACACTGGACAAGACACTGTTTGGTATTGGAGTTAACTGAACAATTGTCTGTTTACTAAGGAGTCTGGCTGCATTGCATTGCTTGACAATACTAGAAAGCATTCATACTCATTTGAATTTCTCACATTATTTCATGGGTGATTAACTAGCATTTAAATATCACTGACTTGGGTTTCTCAGTCTCCTACCCCCAGCTCTTCTGCTTGCCGTGTTTCCTACAGTCCTTTGAATTTATTTTTGTATTTTAAAAATAATGAATATAATACATTTTTTAAAAAGTTCTTATTTTTGTGTATGCATGTGTGTGAGCACATGTGTGTGGTGGAGCATGTGTGGAGGTCAGAGGACAACTTTCAGCAATCTGTTCTTGCCTTCTGCTGGTAGGTTCTAGGGACTGAACCCAGGTTGTCAGTTTTGGCAGCAAGCCCCTTTACCTGCCGAGTAGAGAAATGAAAAGATACATTCTCCATCTGTCTGCTATTCCCCAGACCATATTAGTGTTAGCATTTAGGCATCTGTACTGGCCTGCCCTTAGGGTCCTTACAGGATACGTCCTCAGCTGCAGTCACTAAGAGCACCCCGTGTGCATTCTCTATGTTCCCTTATAAAAGGAAGGCTTTACCTACTTCTCTCCCTCTCTCTCTTCCCCTTTCTCTTCTTTCACTTCCATCCCCAGGGATGGGTCTCTGCCCCCTTCTCTCCCTTCCACTAAATAAACCTTCCACGTGGGCCCTGTTGTGTGGCATGACTCCTTCCCACCACTTTTTAAAATACACCACTTGCTGCCATGACTTGGAAGGCTCTCCTGGCAGTCTGAGACGTGCTGGAACCCTGGGACTTGGTCCACCCACGACAGCCCTGTAGCATGAATCTTAAATGGTCTTATTAATAAAATCAAAACCTGCGGCCAGTTATTGGGGTGAACGCTGGAAGATCAGAGAAACAGAACAAGCCACAGTTTCCTCACCTCGCCAGTTCCTCAGCTGGTCTTGTTTCCTCAGACTGCAAGCTTCTGTGTCCTCATCCCAATGGCTCTCAGCTGAACTGCTGCTCCAAAGCCTAAAAGCTTAACCAGCCCCTGTTTTCTTTTTGAAGATTTTGAAGTCACTGTTAATCATGGTCATGGTTCCCTTTCGACTTTTTTTTTTTCCCCTCCTCTGTGGTTTGGAGCAATCACAGTCTGATAAATGTCTGTCTCTCATAATCATGAATGTTCTTCCCTAGAAGAGAAAATCTTCACAGCAATTTCTCCCCACCATTTGTCTTGCCAAACGTTTCCAAACTGACCTTTGCTGATACTTTCTTGTAGCACGATGGTCCAGGCAATTCTTCTCTAAGCAATCAGTAAATCCTTTGTCCCTGGTAGCAGCATCACCACAGTCACCAACAGGATGAGAAGAAGCAGGCAACTTGGAGGAGCAGCTGCTGCCTCCATGGTCCCACCACTGTTTGTGGGCCCCGGCCGAAGCTTCTCCATAGCAAGCCTCCTAGGCTGGCCTCAAACTCGGGATCCTCCTGCTTCTGCTTTCTTCAGTAAATCCAACCCGTGTGCACCACCACAACTGGCCGAGTGTAGCTTGGGCCTGAGCTGGGGTTCACAAGGCCACAGGCAAGAGGCTTTTTCATGACTTCATATCACAAACGTTGGGTGCCAGATGTAGCATGAATCTTAAATGGTCTTATTAATAAAATCAAACCTGAGGCCAGTTATTGGGGTGAACGCTGGAAGATCAGAGAAGCAGAACAAGCCACAGTTACCTCACCTTGCCAGTTCCTCAGCTGGTCTTGTTTCCTCAGACTGCAAACTTCTGTGTCCTCATCCAGAATGAATCTCAGCTGAACTGTGTTGCTCCAAAGCCTAAAAGCTTAACCAGCCAAATGCTTCTAGTTTCTGGTTTTTACACCTTATATACCTTTCTACTCTTTCTACACTTTCCTACCTAAGAGATACTGGGACTCTCCATCCAGCACCAACGAATGGAAACGAGGCTTTGTTCTTGAGCACAGTCTTCACCTGGTTTTGCTCAAAGTTCTGGTACCAGGTGACCAGGTATTCAGGCTTTTAGCCCATGGCCCTGCTATTTTTGGATGATGATCCACCGAGCAGCCTGTGCCTTCTTGTTGGTCCTTGCTGAATTTCTGAGATGCTAGAGATTCCAGCTCTTGGACCTTCTCTACCTTACTCATGGAAAATGCGCCTACCTCCATATCTAGCTCCTGACTTAAGGGCTTAACTTATCTGCCTTTGCAGTCAGACTTGGTCCCATGCTCCTTAGACACCAATCAAAATGGTCGCTTACCAGCACCCCATATTCCGGTATTTTACAGGACCTTTGCAGTTTTTGCCAGGGATCTGATAGATGGAAGAAGGCACCCTACTTCCAAGCTTTCTCTTATCAGCTGTGTATGGCATGTTTGTTTGGTGGCATTCCTTGGCAGGGCCTGCCAAAGGTACCCACTTCACACTAGGACCTTATCTGCCTGCTCCATCCGATGGATCTGCTCTCTTCCACTGTAACAAACCTGCTTTCCCATTCATCAACAGCCTGGCCTTCCATTCAATACCAACAATTGGGTCCCTGGATGTGAGACTGGCCTCAGTATTTCTTGTACCAGGCAGTCAGGGAACCAAGAAAGAATTCTCCACTTTCTTTTTCTTTGCTCCAAGACTTGCTTTGTCTGTCTAATCTCTAAATGTCCTGTTTGCTGCAACATGCGAGGTGAATCTGAAATGGAGAAGCCAGCTTCATCTGGCTCAGCACACATCAGTTTTCCCTCTTTTAATTTATTCAACTTCTGTTTAGTGTGTGTGTGTGTGTGTGTGTGTGTGTGTGTGTGTGTGTGTGTGTGATTTGAATTTAACCCTATATGTGTAAATTTAAGCTGGGTTTAATTTTGTGTGTATGTGTATGAACTTGGATCCAACTCTATGTACATGTGCTTGTAACTATTGTTTAGAAAAACATGTTTTAAACAGCAGCTGTGTGGCTTTTCTCCATCTTGGCTGGGGACCCCATCATGATATAAGCAGCTATGTGGCTGGCAGTTAAAGAGGTGTTTTTTGTTTGTTTGTTTTTACTGTGGTTAAAGAGTACACTTCTTAGTCCTAATGAGCTCTCTGTTCATTGTATCTCTTTTTAAACCAAGAAAGCAGCAAGCCTCAAATATTTTGACTGCCCTCAGGAATCAACTACCCGTGTCTCCTGGTAAATGGGATAGAAGGAGGGTGTCAAGGTGATGCTGTGGTGATGGGAAAGGAACGTGTGCTTTAAGGCTTCTTTATGTGAAGATAGGAAAGCTTAAGTGCTGATAAGGAGAAAGTGAATTGAGATGTATAAAAGAATAAAACCTATTCCATTTTTCTCTCTCATGCTATGTTACTGTTTACAACCTTGATATTAATTGATGAAATTCTGATAAGCTATTAATCTAACTCTGGTGGAGTACTAAACACTATACCCCACAACTATAGTATTATAGTAACAAGCTCAGAATTTAAAATTCTTTTTGGTTGCTTTCTAATGTGTCTAAAACCTCTTTTTTTACCTCTTTTTGTAAACTCAAAGTTCTCATGAGCTCCAGGAAGTGGACTTGGATTCACCTCAAACAACACCTTGCCAGGTCCAAGAGGCACCTGACAGTTCCACAGAGCTTGGACAGCGAAGTGAAATAGCCAGCTACCCCAGGACATGGCCAGCACCCTAGTTTTCTTAGGTCCCCCAAAGATGATCGATGCCTGCCCGGGCCAGCAGGAAGCAGTCTTGAGAACACAGCACCCTCATCTCCCACCCCCAATCCCCGTCACCTGCTACCCATTTCTAACTCACCTTTTTGTAATAAACGAAAGGAGGTGTGTTAGCATTCAGGATCTGCACCGGCCTGCCCTTAGGGTCCCGACAGGATGTACCTCAGCAGCAGCCACTAAGAGCACCATGTGTGCATTCCCTCGTTCCTTTATAAAAGGAAGGCTTTGCTTCCCTCTCTCTCTCCCTCCCCCTCTTCCTCTTCCTCTACTCTCGTCCTCCTTCTCTCCCCTCCCCTCAATAAACTTCCATCATGGGCCTTGTTGTATGGTGTGACTCCTTGCTGCCACTTAAAAATACAATAGTGTCTCTAATTTTTCTATCGTTTGTGGAATTTCCTTGTGTGTAATTTTGTCCCATTGCACACACTGCTTTGCACCTCACTTTTCTTTTTACCTAACATCCCTTTATACCATCAAAAATGCCAAACACTCCAAATAAATCTCAAAATAAAAAATTTGAACCTTTATTTTTTGAGACAAGTCTCCCCTGGCCCACATGGAAGGAGAACTGACTCAGTTGTCCTCTGACCATAACAAGCTCATCCTGGCACTTATGCACAGGCAAGTGCTCGCTCTCTCTCTCTCTCTCTCTCTCTCTCTCTCTCTCTCTCCAAATTAAGTAAAATAAAATAAAAGTTAAAGCTCTATAAGCTAGGAGTAGGACTTTATGAGCCTCACCCTTGTCCACAGTTTTGACAGGCTTGACTTTCTGCAGGCCTTGTGCACAGTCACAGCCGCTGGGGTCCTTGTGCACAGTCACAGCCGCTGGGGTCCTTGTGCACAGTCACAGCCTCTGGGGTCCTTGTGCACAGTCACAGCCGCTGGGGTCCTTGTGCACAGTCACAGGTGCTGGGGTCCTTGTGCACAGTCACAGCCGCTGGGGTCCTTGTGCACAGTCACAGGTGCTGGGGTCCTTGTGCACAGTCACAGCTGCTGGGGTCCTTGTGCACAGTCACAGGTGCCGGGGTCCTTGTGCACAGTCACAGCCAGCCGCTGGGGTCCTTGTGCACAGTCACAGGTGCTGGGGTCCTTGTGCACAGTCACAGCCGCTGGGGTCCTTGTGCACAGTCACAGCCGCTGGGGTCCTTGTGCACAGTCACAGGTGCTGGGGTCCTTGTGCACAGTCACAGGTGCTGGGGTCCTTGTGCACAGTCACAGGTGCCGGGGTCCTTGTGCACAGTCACAGCCAGCCGCTGGGGTCCTTGTGCACAGTCACAGCCGCTGGGGTCCTTGTGCACAGTCACAGCCGCTGGGGTCCTTGTGCACAGTCACAGCCTCTGGGGTCCTTGTGCACAGTCACAGCCGCTGGGGTCCTTGTGCACAGTCACAGGTGCTGGGGTCCTTGTGCACAGTCACAGCGCTGGGGTCCTTGTGCACAGTCACAGGTGCTGGGGTCCTTGTGCACAGTCACAGCTGCTGGGGTCCTTGTGCACAGTCACAGGTGCTGGGGTCCTTGTGCACAGTCACAGCCAGCCGCTGGGGTCCTTGTGCACAGTCACAGGTGCTGGGGTCCTTGTGCACAGTCACAGCCGCTGGGGTCCTTGTGTACAGTCACAGCCGCTGGGGTCCTTGTGCACAGTCACAGGTGCTGGGGTCCTTGTGCACAGTCACAGCCGCTGGGGTCCTTGTGCACAGTCACAGCCGCTGGGGTCCTTGTGCACAGTCACAGGTGCTGGGGTCCTTGTGCACAGTCACAGCCTCTGGGGTCCTTGTGCACGGTCACAGCCGCTGGGGTCCTTGTGCACGGTCACAGCCGCTGGGGTCCTTGTGCACGGTCCTGTGGAGGAGCCTAGCTTCACACTGCTCAGGGGAAATGGCAAAGTCTTGCTTGGAGGCCTGAGAGTGGATGATGACAGTGTGCAGACAATGTTCACCATAGCCTCACCACCCATGTTTGCTGTTCTTGTCTAGGGGAGCTAAACCTGTTTCCCTGATCCAGATCTATACCACAAACCCTGTCTCTCTCCTTATCTGTAACAACCCCCACTTCATTATTTGGCTGTATGATAAACATGCTGAGCTTCTGCCGCCCTGCAGCTTTCCCATCTGGGGTCCACCTTACCCCACTTTTTCTGTCTGTTAATCTTTTCTTCGTTTTTCCCATGCTCCCAGTCAGGTCAAGTGCCTTGGCTGTGCACAGCTGCTGCACACTATTTTGCCACAGTCCTCCACTACCACTGGTTCTCACAATCTTCCCACCACATGATGGTCCCTGAGCCTTGGGAGTAGGGGCACTATTGGCAGTGAGTGACCACTGGGGGAGGGAGAGGTCATTCTCTTTGGATGCAGACCCAGATAGGCTGTTCATGTTGCAGTGGATGGCGTTACACTAAGCGGATTCACTTTAATTAAAAAACAAAACAAAATAAAAAAACAAAAAACAACACATGAGCCTGGAGAGATGGCTCAGTGGTTAAGAGCATTGGCTGCTTTCCCAGAAGACCCAGGTTTAATTCCCAGTATCCACATGGCAGCTCACAACTGTAACTCCAGTTGTAGAGCACAGGACACCCTCACACAGACATACATGCAGGACAAACAACAATGCACATAAAAATGGCAAGAGTGGATACAGAAAGAATTGATGGGAAGTAGGGGCAGATTTGATCAAAATACATTATATTCATGTATGAAATTATCAAACAATAAAAAAGTTTGGGAGTTGGACATGGTTACAACTTTGTATCCCAGCTACTCAGGAAACCGAAGCTAGAGGACTGCGAGCCTGGAATCAGCACAGGCTACATAATGAGACATGTCTTGACGGCACACACCACTAATCTCAGCCTAGGAAAGAAAAGCTGGTGGATCTCTGTAAGTTGGAGGCTCTCCTGGTTTACATAGCAAGTCCTAGGCCAGCCAGGCTAGACAGACAGTTTTGGTAACAATGGCAGCACTGCTGTTAGGACCACAAAAATGGTACAACTTCTATAAAAGGTCATTTGCCAATAACTACCAAATTACTGGGTTTTTTTTGTTTTGTTTTTTTCCTCCAGGATTGGGAGTTTGAACTTGAGGTCTTGGACATGGGCATACACTCTACAGCTGAACTAACTAAGCCCCTGATGCTCAAATTATTTTTTATTTTTAAAGTTAATTTAAAAAAATCATCACATTGTGTGTGTGTCTGTGTGTGTGTGCATGTGTATGTCTGTGTGTGTGTGCGTCTGTGTGTGAGTCTGTGTGTGTCTGTGTGTGTGTGTCTGTGTGCGTCTGTGTGTGTGTCTGTGTGTGTGTGTGTGTGTCTGTGTGTGTGTGTGCATCTGTGTGTGTGTGAGTCTGTGTGTGTCTGTGTGTGTGTGTCTGTGTGTCTGTCTGTGTGTGTGCATGTGTATGTCTGTGTGTGTGTGTGTCTGTGTGTGTGAGTCTGTGTCTGTGTGTGTGTGTCTGTGTGTGTGTGGCTTGTGCTACCTCTCAACCCAATTAAATATCCTGCAGCTCTCCACTCTTGGCAGAAGCTCATGTGGCTCAAGCTGCTGTTGAACAACCTCCATAGTGCTGGGATACAGGCTACGTGCTCGGCCATATGATCAATTTTCTATATAGTTCTGGGGATTAAATCAAGGTTCTCTGCATGCTAGGCAAGCAACCTACCAACCGATCTGTGCCTAGCCTGGAAAGTGTTCTTAAGCCTATATTCTGCAAAGTGAAGTAAAAAAAGTGTGTTCTTGGTAATACATTCATGACATTATCATTAACATACTTTTCAGGTATTATGCTCTGGCCTGCATGCCTGCCTTCCTTCCTTCCTTCCTTCCTTCCTTTTTTTTTGAGACTATATAGCCCTGGCTGAGTGGAGCTCACTACAATCTAGGCTGGCCTCACACTCACTGTAATCCACCTGCTTGTGGCTCCTGAGTGCTGAGATTAAAACTGTGTGCTACCATACCCAACAGGACTCTACTTTTGTAGATAAAAACTCACAGAGAAACAGTTTAAAATGATAGAATTTATTTTAATATATGTTTGCACATGTACTATTTTAAAAATAAGCATGTAAATGATAATTATAAAATGTAAGTCAGCCCTAATTCAATATTATCAGAATAAAAGAGCAGGTATAGGAGTCAGGCTAACATTGCTGCACTTGCCCTTTAAAGTCAGAACAACACTTAGTGCATTGCTGTTCATCCTTCCTCAGTGTCATGTTATCATGAATGCCCCTCTTATAACTTACATTCAAGTCATGAAAACCTAACAGTTATTAGATACTAGTAAGTCACTGAACTGAGTAATCTAAAAATACTAGCCTAAATTAAAACCCTGAGGAATTAAAATCTTTTACACAATAGTTTTGGTTAAGTGCAATTGTAAGGACTACTTAATTTAAGGTCATACTTGGTAAGGCAGACTAAAAATAAGATCTATGACAGTTACAATCTAAACTATCTTTAGTTTCTTGCTACAAAGTTGCTTTGTTTCCCCAGGAAGTAGTTCTGCACACCACTGGACCTCTTCACCATCTTCTGCGGCGTATCAGCTTCATCCTCAGGAGTTGACATTTGCGCACTCGGCTGGGATGCTTTAACAATGGCGGCTCGGTTTACGCACCCAAGAACTACATGTCGGAGAGTTCATGTCCATGCTCAACCATGGCTTGCACAAACTGCTTGAAGACTCGATCCATGTAAGTGCATTGCCTAGGCCAGATTCCCTCCAGAAAACCAATATGGCCTCCGTAAGAAGTAAGGACCAGAGCGACATTAGGGTTTTGCTTAGCAGTTTCTATTGGGATAGCTTGAGGAATTGAAGCAGTAAGATGGAGGGGGTTGGTGGTAAAGAGGGGGGGGAGAGAGGTCATTAACATTTTTCATTAGGAAAAGTATATTTTATCATTTCTAATCAGTAGGAACATCATTAAACAAATAAATGGAATAAGTTTGACTAATTTATACCAATCATCTATATTCTTATAATAATCCACATTTGTAGTCTTGTTATTTTTAAAAGAATCAATCTAAGATTTTACATAACCTAAACACATAGGCTGTTTCTTGGCTATAAGACAACTCAGCTGCCAAGGTGCTTGTGTCCTCCTGATAGACTGCGCTGGCTCTCTGGGACCCTCATGGCAGTGCCAGAGCTGACTTGGACCCCCTCACGTGTGCAGTGCCAGAGCTGACTTGGACCCCCTCACATGTGCAGTGCCAGAGCTGACTTGGACCCCCTCACGTGTGCAGTGCCAGAGCTGACTGGGACTCCCTCACGTGTGCAGTGCCAGAGCTGACTCGGACCCCCACACGTGCGTAGTGCCAGAGCTGACTGGGACCCCCACACGTGTGCAGTGCCAGAGCTGACTCGGACCCCCACACGTGCGCAGTGCCAGAGCTGACTGGGACCCCCACACGTGTGCAGTGCCAGAGCTGACTGGGACCTCCACACGTGCGTAGTGCCAGAGCTGACTGGGACCTCCACATGTGTGCTGTGGCAGAGCTGACTGGGACCCCCACATGTGTGCTGTGGCAGAGCTGACTGGGACCCCCACATGTGTGCTGTGGCAGAGCTGACTGGGACCCCCACACGTGTGCTGTGGCACTCACGCTAGTGCATGGATCCTCACACAAACACATACAGAGTATCAGATAAAATAAAATACATATACAGGCTGATTCTTGTTTTGAGAAATTAAAATTAAGCTAACCTTTTTTGTGAGAGTTGTAAATCTAATCTGTGTAATTTTGATTATATGTGAATCTAGATTTCTAAATATGATTGGTAGCTGTACAAAGGACTTAAAATCCCAAATGTGATATGTACAGTAAAAGCAAAAGTTATAAAGATATAAAAAACAAAAAGAAAATTCTGGCCAACAGTAATGAGTGTTTACCTTCTGTTGCTGAGACATTTAAGACAGGATAATTATTTTTTCTATCTTTCTGATTTTCTGTTTACACTCAACAGAAAAGAGAAACTTAAGGGAAAACAGCTCTGAAGCAAAACACAGTAATTCATGAGTAAGGGCAGTGTTTGCACGCCCTCTATCCAGTTAACTTTGAGCAGAAACTTCAAGGGCATGAATTAAAGTTATTTTCTTTTTTCTCCTAGACTTTAGAGTTCAGACAGTGAAAAAATAAAGTGTGTGTGAGTGTGTGTGTGTGTGTGTGTGTGTGTGTATGTGTGTGTGTGTACATACATGCGCACGTGTGCACAAGTGCATGGGCACATGTCCCAAAGACTAACCAGGGACCTCATGAGTGCTCAACCTAAGCTCACTCACTGGGCTCCACCCCAGAACTCTGAGTGTCTAACCCTGACTGCTACAGTCATCTCAGAACAAAGGGTCTACTACACTGCAGTCATGTGAATGATGGTGGCTGCTTGTTCCCTTGGGCTGCGGACAATTGTCTACTATGTGGTAAGACTATTTTAAGGGCCTGGGAAAAAATAGGAAATAATTGAGTTCAAACTTCACCCTAGTGTGTCAGGTTAAATGTTGGGAATCTCTTGTTTGTAGCTGAGGCAGCAAAGGATAAGAATGGGTGGAGAAACATCAGACCTTATCCAGGGGAATTATGGGAAGCAACCTTGTAATAGATACTACAGCCTGCTTCATTTTCTCATCTATAATGTGCCAGATGTTGAAAATCACCTCTGGAAGATCTGACCTCCCAGGGAAATGACGGTTGATCTAAAATATTTGTGTATGTTGGGATGTAAAATATTTGTGTATGTTGGGAGTTAGTGGTGACTGAACTCAGGGCCCCAAATGTGCCAGGTAAGCACCCTACAATGAGCTCCAGCTCAACCCCAAATAAATGTTTTTAATTAAGTATTTGGAGAAAATGTTTAAAAGATTTTTTTCTTGAGGTCCTGGAGAGATGACTCAGTGGTTAAGAGCACTGGTTGATCTTCTAGTGGCAGCTCACAACCATCTGTAACTCTAGTTCCAGGAGCTAAGACCTCCTCTTCTGGCCTCTGTGGGTACCAGGTCCAGACACACAAGCAAAACACGCAAACACATTAAAGTTTCAAAACTGATTTCAGAAGATTTTTTTCAGTCAGGCATGGTGGCTCACACCTGACATACCAGAACACAGGGGTGGAGTCAGGAAGATCAAGAGTTCCAGGGAAGCCTGGGCTACACAATGACATCCTGTGTTGACAACAGCAAAAGAATAACCATCCTTCAACCTTCACACAACAGTTAGAGGTCAAGCCTTCTGATACGGAAGTTTGTAAGATTACTTTCAATAAACAAACATGTATGTTTACTGCTGTTCTTTTTCATTTATTTTTTAAATCAAGAGGCTTTTTTTTTTTTTTTTTTTTTTTTTTGAGACAGGGTTTCTCTGTGTAGCTTTGCACCTTTCCTGGAACTCACTCTGTAGCCCAGGCCTGCCTCTGCCTCCCAAGGCCTGTGGAGGTTATTACTTTAAATTATGTACACACGAGTAAAGTGCCTGTGGAGGCCAGAAGATGGTGCTAGATCTGGAGTTCCAGGTGACTTTGAGTTGCCTGATATGCTGGGAACTGAACCAGGGTCCTCGACAAGAGCAATATATGCTCCCAACCACCAAGCCATCTCTCTTGCCCAATTGCTATTCTTAAATTAAGAGAGTATGAAAGTTAATTTTGGGATAATTTTCTTCCTTTACTGTATCAGGAGAAAAAAAAACAACTAGACTGTTTTCCTTTACAAGTAAACTTTTGGCACAAATTTGCTTCCAGCATAGAAATACTCAAGGACATTGTGTTTCTAAGGTCTCAAGTCCTCTTCCACGTTAAAGGGGGAGAAAAACTCCAACTCCTTTTATTTTGGAATGCCAGGAAAAAGGGCAAACAATGCCAGTGCTCTCCCCAGGCAAAGATGCTGGAGCACTGTCTGTTTAAAGGCATTTGAGAGGACACACAATCAGTTCTAACTGGACCTGAGTCTCTGACAGCAGACAGGATCCTGAAAGCACTGACCCTGGGGTCTGAAACACTTGGATACTAAGTTATAAAGCTAACTTTTTTTTTTTTTTTTGGTTTTTCGAGACAGGGTTTCTCTGTGTAGCTTTGCGCCTTTCCTGGATCTCACTTGGTAGCCCAGGCTGGCCTCAAACTCACAGAGATTCGCCTGGCTCTGTCTCCCGAGTGCTGGGATTAAAGGCGTGCGCCACCACCGCCTGGCTAAAGCTAATTTTTGTTTGCTGGTTTTTATGTTTGAGATAAATGTCTTCCTGCCCAGGCTGCTCTTCAGCTTGTTAAAGTTCAGGCCAGCCTCAAACTCATTTCTTCTTCTTGCGTCAGTGTCTAAATCGCTGGGATTATAGGTGTGGAGCTCCATGCCAGGAAGCATTTTAATTAAAAAAAAATCATAATAGAAGATAATGTATAACTGTTATATTTTTATTACCATAGTTCCTTGAAAAGAACACTATTTTAAAAGCTAACCTGGGAACTGGGGAGATGACTTGGCAGTTGTTGCTCTCCCAAAGGATCCAGTTTCAGTTCCCAGCACCTATGTCTGGTGGCTCACAACAATCTGTAACTCTAGCTCCAGGGCATCTGTTGTCCTCTTCTGGCCTCTGGGGCCACTGACACACACATGGCATATACTCACAGATATACACAGAAATGAAACTAAAAGACAGGTCTTTGAAAAAAAAGTTAATTCACACCAAAGAGTGTAGACTGATGGTATTCTTACCATGGCTGGGTGAGAAAACATCATCCACAGCATTCAGGCACAACACTGGGATTCCCACTGACTTCAGTCTGCGGTTTGGACTGGCATCCATGTAATAATCATCAATTGTTCGGTATCCAAACATGACTGAGGTGAATCGTTTATCAAACTCTCTAATAGACTTAGCCTGAAAAGCAAATCCAGACTGAATCTACTCTTAGAGTCACAAGAGGAAATAAAAATATTAGGAAAAGCTACCCCTTACCTTCATGACCTGGTCCATGTCAATTTGTTTGACAAACATATGCTGGTGCCTAAAACAAAAGAAATTTCAAACTAAAAATTAAGATCATCTCTACTTCAGCCATATCTAAAATATATAAGAGTAGGTAATTAAACAGCTTAGCACAGGGTACTAAAATCGTATCTGCTGGACCAGTGAGATGGCTCAGTGGCTAAGGACACAGGCTGTCAAGCCTGATGGCCTGAGTTCACTTCTGCCCACATGGTAGAAAGACAATTTCTTTACACGAACTGTTCTTTGACCTATACAGCACACTGCCCACATGAAGTAAGTTAATAAAAGTGTAATGAAAATATTCTACGTTTGCTTAACCTCTCCCCCCTCTCTCTCATACTATGGTGCACATGTTTGGTTAGAGGACAGTTTTGGTGCAAGTTCCCATTTTCTCACCAGGGTGATCAATATATATCCATCTTTTGGCAGTGACAGAGATTGAATTTAGCACCTGGAACATGACGCCCATATGTTGTAACGCTGAGCTACATCCTTAGGTCCTCAACTAATACTTCATTCCAAATGATTCTTCATTTTTCTTGCTACTGTTCCCATTTCAGTGACAGTGCCAGTGATGCTATAATAATGACACAATGATTGTGTGGTATTTTTAGCATTAAATCATTAAACCATGTTTATATTTGTCAATTCATTTTAAAATGTATGGTAGGGCTCTAGTTGGGGCTGTAGAGGTTGAGTATGTGCCCAGCATGTTTGAGATCCTGGACTCAGTCCCCAGCACTGAACATACAAATGAATAGTAACGGCCGTTAAAGGAATAAAGCAGAAACATCTTGATGCTCTGAGCTACCATGCAGGTTTTCACTGTTAGAAGATGAACAACTCCAGAAAAACAGATGCAAAGACATTATTTTGAAAATATGAGAACCATGAGCTATGAATATATAAGACAGAAATAGAACTGTATTCTATTTCTTTCTTGTTTTGAGTACATTTTCTTAAAATAAAAAAAAATCATTTAATTTGTGTTCATGTGTGTATGCCACAGTGTGTGTGTGTGTGTGTGTGTGTGTGTGTGTGTGTGTGTGTATAGCTCAAGAGGGAATCTGTTCTCTCCTTCACCATAAGAGTCACAGGGATTAAACTCTGGTTGTCAGGCTTGGTGGCAGGCACCTTTACCCACCAAACCATCTTGCCAATTCACATTCTCCCATTTCTAAAACACACCACACTTGTAAGAACATGCTTAAAAAGCTATATTATTCAACATGTGATAGGGGAATGTCTTTCTGTATGCTGTGAAAATATGTTGCTCTGATTGGTTGATAAATAAAGCCGTTTGTCTTATTGCAAGGCAGCTTAGGGCAGGCGGAAAATCCATACATACAGAGAGAGAGAAAGAGCAGAGGAGCCGCTGCCAGCCATGGCCATAAGAAGCAAGATGTAAAAGTACCAGTAAGCCACAAGCCACGTGGCAAAGTACAGATTTATAGAAATGGGTTAATTTAAGATATAAGAACTAGATAGTAAGAAGCCTGCCATGGTCATAGTTTAAAAATAATATAAGCCTGTGTGTGTTTATTTGGGACAGAGCAGCTGCAGGACTGGCAGGTGAGAGAGATTTGTCCTGACTGTGAGTTAGGAGGAACACAGGAAACTTGGAAAACTTTCAGCTACAAACATGAAACACTCCTTTTTTTTTTTTTTTTTTTTTTTGAGACAGGGTCTCTCTCTATGCAGCTCAAACTGTCCTGGAGCTCACTATTTGGATCAGGTTGGCTTTGAACTCAGAGATATGCCTGCCTCTGCCTCCTGAGTGCTAGGATCAAAGGGGTGAGCCACCATACCTAACTATACAGGACATTCTTAACACATTACCTGAGGAAGAATTAGGTTTGGAAAAGGCTAACAACCAGAAAATCTAAGGAAACAGCCCAAACATATCACCAAATACACTCTGCACTAATGTTGTAGTTTTCAGAATAATTTAGAATAGCAACCTTCAATGCAGGGGTGGGGTACAAACAGAAAGAATGCATTATGCCTATTTTTCTTCAAGACAGGGCTTCTCTGTGTAACAGTCCTCGCTGTCCTAGAACTCATTTTGTAGAACAGGCTGGCCTCAAATTCACAGAGTAAAGGTGTGCACCACCACCACCCAGATGCATTATGACTTTTGTCGATATTTTTACCTTATAATTTTTGGTATGCATTCATAACATAGAGAATATCTTAGTACAGTAATAAATTTATTATATAAACAAATACACATATACTGGTAGTGTTACACTTTAAAATTTCACACTGCTGAGTCATGTAATCTAAATTGTTTAGTAACAAAGGCTTTAAATATGACTTACTTCTTAACTGAAGACTGGAGGCAAGTTGTCAGGTAATAATTAAAAAGCAGCCAGTTTAGTGGTTTCTCCAATGACTCTGAGCAGGCGAAAGTATTCCAGCCAACTGAAAATGTTGCAGCTGCCATCAAAGGAGTTTTGGACCCAATTTTGCCCAAGTAATTTAGAAGCAGCATTCTAAAATGGCAAGAAACAAGATTTTGACTGGTTACATCTCTCAAAAGTCCCTTTCTAACTGTACATGTCACAGGACAAGGCAGACACCAGCAAGTAACCAATGCTTGCTTATTAGTCTCTTTTTCTTTGTGAGATAAGGTCTCAGACAGCCCAGGACCACCTCTGAACACTCAACTCTGTAGGATGACCTGGACTGCCTCAGCCTCTCAAGAGCCGGGTCTGTGCCATCATCGGTGACCACTGCTGAAGTCCTGTGCACTGGAAGGGTGTCTTTGTTCTTTCCTCATAGCCATCGTCTCTGGAACATTTTACATTTATCTGTGCACATGCACAGGGTATGAATGGAGGTCAGAGGGCAACCTGCTAGACTCAGTTCTCACCTCCCATCATGTGGGCCCAGGGGTGGAACTCAGGTCAGAAGTTGGTGGCCAGTACCTTTATCCACTGAGACATTTCACCTGCCCATGTTCATATTTGTATAAAAGTATTTTTTTTCCTTCCTGAAACAGGGTCATACAATCTCCCATTTCTGCTTCTTGAGTCCTTGGGGGATAAGTGTACAGCCCCATGCCTGGCCCATATACTTACTTACAATGCATTTGACCAAACTGTGAGACAATTTGTTTCTATGTTTCCTTTTATGGAGTAAATCAAACCATAAGAGCATGAAAGATATTTACTGTGTGGTTCTCAAACGCAGCTGTGCACTGGGATCACAGGGACTATGTGAACTATTGGTGTCTGGATCTCACGCCCTGAGTCTATTGGTCTGGGTGGTTGGTCACCCTCTGTGCCTATGCACCTTGCATCCCTCAGTGAGTCTCCAAAGCACTCTACAGTCCACTGTTAGACTGAGCTGTGGCAGAGCATTTGGCCCCTAAAGTTACTGAACCTCTCTTCCTTCCTCTGTTTCTTTTATTCTATCAATTTCTTCAATTCTAGCCAAGCTCCATTTGGATAAGAGGGACAAGAGTTGAGTCTGAGTTAGCACTCAATGGCTCAAAGTAAGAAAGGTAATGCCACCTCCCATTCTATCTTCCGTATATAGCTTCTTCAACAGACTAGGCTCTGAAGCAGGAGAATGGATAAAATACTTCCTTGTTACCTTTTACAACTCAAATGGTTTACAAGGACAGGAGTTTTTGTTTGTTTGTTTTTTGAGTCAGGGTTTCTCTGTGTAGCCCTGGCTGTCCTGAAACTCACTCTGTAAATCAGGCTAGCCTTGAACTCATAGAGATCCAATTGCCTCTGCTTCCCAAGTGCCGGGATTAAAGGTGTATGCCACCACTGCCCAGCTTAAGAGCAGGAAATTTGTATGAAAAGTGGACATCTGGCTTTTGAAAATAATTTTTTTTTTTACCTTTTAGAGCTTTATTGGGAGAGAGAGAGAGAGAGAGAGAGAGAGAGAGAGAGAGAGAGAGAGAGAGAGAGACTGCGCGGAGGGAAGAGAGCGGGAAGAGAAAAGGGCGAAAATAATTTTTTTGAAACAATTTTAAAATAATATTTATTTAGTGTGTGTGTACATGTATGTACATTCTATAGCAAGTTTGTGGAGGCCAGAGAACAATTTGAGTGAGTCAGTTCCTTCCTTCTATGTAGATCACAGGATAAAACTCAGTTCCTCATGCATGGCAGCAAGTGCCCTTGTCTACTGTCTTACCAGTTCTGAAACCGACTGCTCTTTTTTTTTGAGACTATATTTCACTGTTTTTAGCTGAGGCTGGCTTGGAACTTGTAACCCTCCTGCCTTAGCCTCCAGGAATGCTAGAATTACAGATACGTTCCATCACATGCAATTTGAAAACGACCCTTTATGCCGGGCAGTGGTGGCGCACACCTGTAATCCCAGCACTTGGGAGGCAGAGCCAGGTGGATCTCTGTGAGTTTGAGGCCAGCCTGGGCTACCAAGTGAGCTCCAGGAAAGGCGCAAAGCTACACAGAGAGACCCTGTCTCGAAAAACCAAAAAGAAAACAACCCTTTATAATGACTTGCACACAGTGCTGTGGTCACTAACCATTTGAAGGATGCTTCTGTCATGAGAAGAATTCATCCTAGGGTTCCCATATAGTAATCTGACACTTCAACTAGAGGTCAGACAGTGGCCAGAGGCTGGTAAAGTACGCAAACCACAACAGCTGGAAAGGATGTAAAGCAGAAAGACCCTGAAATAGGCACCGCCAAATCTTTAGAGGCAATTCAGAAGTGATAGAATGTCAAGATGCTACCTCAAAAGGTTATTTTACATGGAAAGAAGGCCCCCATTTGCTCACCAGTGGTGGTGGGGGCAAACACTACAGGAGGTCTAGATAGAGAAAGAACTCATGGATGAAAGGATTTAAACACCAAAGAATAGATTTTATTTGGCATCTGTATTTCAAACTATATAATTAAATAGCAGACACAATTGGGGAAATGTGAACACTCAATACTCACTGATACTTAAGAATACTGCTAATCTTGTTCAGGTATGTAAGAGTACTGGGCCTTTTTGAAAAAAGACATAGGTCTTCCATTTAGAGCTACCAACTGAAATATTAATATAATGACTTTCTTCTGTGTGCTCCACTCCAAGAGGTGCTGTGATACAAAGTTGATGCACTGTATAGAAAAAGCAAGATCCCACCCCGTCTCCTTGCTCCAAAATCCACGTACCGATTGTCCTGCAATAGGGGCTTTATCAGACACTAAGGTGAGAAGAACAGATTCCATACTTACTGGCTCACAGCCAAAAGGCCAAGAAGTGATTCAACCAATTGATTTATTATTCTGAGGAGCTAGGAATTGAACCCAGGGCCTCCCATGTTTTAAACATGTGATCTACTTAGTACCATTTGAAATAATAATAAAATGATTATGAGGTTTGGTTAATAGTAATTGGAGTTGGGAATAAACTAGAGAAGTGTGTGATATTGATAAAACAAGATTACCCATGAGTTGATAATTACTGAAGCTGGGGGATGACTGTATGCAGGGAATATTCTTATTTTCCATTTCATGTGTTTGGAATTTTCTATTCATTTAAAAAGTATTTACCAACTCACTGGGAGAGCAGAATCTGGGTCTAGAGCTGCAGAGTTTCTTGACTTAACTCAGTTCTGGCTCACAGCCCACACTTGGCCCCAGGCACTGCAGGCACTGGGATGACCCCAGTCCATGGCTCACTGGGCTTAAAACTCTTGCTTAGATTCTGCTTTTCTCAGCTGCATTTCAAAAAAGAAAGAAGGAAAGAAAGTAAGTGTACCCACTTGGGAACGTGTCACAGTGCTAGGCAACTAGAAGGTGTGACTCCTTCAAATAATTCACAAGACATTAATATTCAGCCAGCTGGAAAAGCTAATCTAACGGCCAGGCCCGGCCTTTGGGCACTGAGGCTTCAATGCTGGATGAATAGGCCTTTCCCAAGAGCTTCTGAATTGACAGTTGGGGCCTCTTTATGTAAGGGCTAGTTTTGAAAAAAAAGTCATGGATTTATATGATTAAGGGAAAAGTTCAGCTTTCACTGTCTTTTCAGGTTCAGTCTGTGGCTGAAGGAAAGAGGCTAAAATATGTCCATTAAGTACAACCCGGAGTCTCTGCTGTTTCCATGCTGAGTCAGAGAGTTCCTTCTTTACTGGGTCAAGTCAGACCTTCCATGCTAATGTAAGGGATGGATTCTCTATCAGAATCTAAAAAGCTCTGGTCAGCACCTCCTCGGCAGGGCCTATTGTCCATGTCCACCTTTTGCTTTCCAGCATGTATATTCTCTTAAGATGTTCTGAAAACTGAGATGGTAGATACATCCAGAATAAAGTTTAAAAAAATTCTATTTTCAATGTTGACTGGCTTTTAAAAAGAGGATAAAAAAAAAGAGTAATTTAATTTTATTTTATGTATATAAGTGTTTGCCTGCATATATGTCTGTGAACCATGTATGTGCAGTGCCCATGGAGGCCACAAGAGCTCACTTAGGATCCCTTGGAACTGGAGTTATATATAGATGTTGTGAGCTACCATCTGGGTGCTGGAACTGAACCTGGGTTCTTAAGAACAGCATGTGTTCTTAATTGCTGAGACATCTCTCCAGCTCCCCATAATCAGCTTTTAAAATAAAGACAAATGGTCATTTAGTGTGCCTAAGTACCAAAATGTAGAATAAAATATATGGTAAAATATTCTAATGAAAAGGAGATAATTAGCATTAATCTTATAGGGTCTGGTAGGGGGAAATGTCTATAGTTATATATGTCTATTTTTTGATAATTTATTCTGCAGATAGGAAAAACAAAGATTTGCAAAAGAGAATTTTTCAGTAGATAAACTTTAGAAAAATGAAATACAATAGCTTGGGATAAAGGTATGGGGCTCAGTGGTAAAGTGTCTGCCTAACATGCATTGATCCTAGCTTCAATCCCCAGCACTATAAAACATACATTAATTAATTAAATTAAAAAATAAGTTTGGACAATGGTTAGGGGGTCTAAAGTCCAGGAAAATACTAGGTAATAACTTTTAGATTTCTTTAAGTTCACTTTCTTTCTCTCCCTCCCCTCCCCCACTAATCAGAGATCACTCAAATCTAAGTGTGGCAAGAGAGAGTTCCAAAAAGGGGCTGGAGATACTCCACCATGAAGCCCTTGCTGTCTTCTCAGAGGACCTGAGTTCAGCCCAGCACTCATAGCAAGCTGCTCACAAACACTTGTGACTCCAGCTGCAGGGGTCCAATACCATCTTCTGGCCTTCTCCGGCACCCCACCCCCAGCATGGCATATACATATACAGACAAACACATAAACATAAATAAAAATAAATCTTCAAAAGTTCCAAACAAACCCCAATGAAAGGGTACGTGCACAAGCCATCTTAGCTTAACAGCATCTGGAGTGGGACACTAACAAAATTAAGTTTATTTGATTGCTCTCCAAAGGGACTCATTGTACCCTTTGCATTACAAAAGCCAGGAAAATACTGAAACTGGTCTGAGCTGATTCCTTCCTGCCTTCCTTCAGCCACAAGTGAGAGTCATTCAGAGTCAAGTGTTGAGCTAGTTTGTAGTCCTCCTAGAGAGAGCTGTGAGGACTGCTCCCTTTGCTTGTTGTAGTGCCCTGAGAGAGAAAGAGAGAGAGTGCCAGCCTTGAGGACTGCTCCCTCCCCACACTGTAGAATGAGAAGTCCTTACCCTCCCATTGACACGCCTGCTGCCAGAAACGGGGCCAAAGGGTACAGGCTGTGGACGTGCTGGATGACCGTCTCCAAGTCTTCAGTGTTTGCACAGCAGTAAGTCCGTGGTGTCTAGACAGGAGGGCATTATTGTTAAAATATGGGGAGAATGATTTGTACAGAGTAGAAAGGTTTAGTTAAAAAAAAAAAAAAAAAAAAGCAAGGCCGGACGGTTGTGGTGCACACCTTTAATCCCAGCACTCGGGAGGCAGAGGCAGGTGGATCTCTGTGAGTTTGAGGCCAGCCTGGGCTACAGAGTGAGATCTAGGAAAAGCTTCAAAACTACACAGAGAAACCTTGTCTCAAAACAAACAAACAAACACAAAAAACAAACAAGCAAGAAGTGTCATAAATATAAAAAATAACCTTGCGAGGGGTGAGGGTGGGTGGCAGCTGCAGAGGCAGACACCGTGCACACCTTTAATTCCAGCACTCAGGAGGCAGAGGCAGGCAGATCTCTGAGTTCGAGGCCAGCCTGATATACAGAATGAGTTCCAGGACAGCCAGGGTTACAGAGAGAAACCCTGTCTCAAAAAACAAAAACAGCAGCAACAACAACAACAAAATAATCTTGGTTTGTACATATCATTAATAATAATATGCTCATATCTTCTAACACATCTGTCACTTAAAATCAACATGATCTGGTAGCACACTAAGAAAAAGACCTTCAACGTGCAAGGAAAGCTTGGTATGAGTGGGACCAGCCCAGTGTAAATACCTTCAATTAAAACAGGAGCAAACACGCAGATGTGTGAGAAAATACAGGGAAGTACATTATATAGAAAATAATCATGTATGCTCCCTAAAAGGCAAAATAATTCTTTATTTTTTAAAAAAAAGGCCAAGCAAGCAAACAAGATTTTCTAATAATGCTATAGAAGGTTAAATTCCAGGGCATTTGGGTGTCTAATCCTAGCATGTGGGAGGCATGTTTAGTGGCCCTCTGTGAGCTCCAGGCCAGCCTGAGCGAGACCCTGTCTGGGGGAGGGAGCTACACTGCTGCTAGTTTCTCACCAGGGAACTATTTCCTCCACCCTGAGTGCTGTCTGCCCAATGAAGAAGTGAGGCTTCCAAACGCCGCCTCTATCTAGACAATGCAATATAAATTCGACTTACTAAATATTTTCTATTATGATACTGTATCCATTTAGTCCCAGCTGTGCAGTGTAGCTTCTAATACTGAATCAGGCCACCTAAAATTTTAGTTTTCTGTCTGGAAATTAGAATATTTAATTTTATAGTTCCTCACTCAAGGCCTAGTGATCTGTATGCAATTATTTAATGATTCTATTTAAGGCAACTCTGATTCTTGTGTGGCTATGCCTACCAGAAGGAGTAGTTCTTAGAACAGGACTAATTGTGTTCTTCAATCCATCTCTACAGTGTGATCTGTTTTAAAATCACACCTATCCCCTGTCCAGTTCCTACTGAACTGCCCACATTATTCCTAAGAAAACTGATTTTAGTTTTAGAATATAAATTTATCAAGGAGTCAGCAAAGAAAAAGTATAAAAAAAACCAGCATTCCAATGTACAGTTGTTCCTCTTGTTACTGATGGATGTACAAAAATGACCAAGTGTCAAAATTTGCCTGGAAGCATATTACTTTTTTAAAAAACAATTAACCATGAAATAAAAAGCCCCAGTAAATAGCCCCATCAGCCCCCTGGAGACCAGGGTGACCTGTGTGCCCTCCTGTCATGGCCCCAGATGGGAACAGTGCATGCTTTTGTAGTCGTCCGCATAAGGCACAGGGCACCCATGATTCTGGGCATGCTTTAGAGCAGGTTAGCCAGCCAGATCTTTCCAGTGCAGAATCCTAAGAGGCACATCTCAAGTTTTCCATGGCTGGGCTTTGGAGTACATGAATGATCCTGGGCTGGGAAGCCTGCCGCCAGCAAACCATGTGACACCCAATGAAGACAGATGGAGTTCATGGTCAGGGTGTTCCAGCCTTCTCAGAGGATCCCAGGTGTGCGGCCAGGGCTAGGGACTACCGTTCTAAGAGGGAAGACGCAGAGTGATAGCCGCACCAAGAGAAGGAGCCCGCAGTGACAACAGGAGAGGCACCTCTAGCTGGTGGAGTGTCCGTGTCTGGGGCTCCTGTGGTCCGAGGGCTGTCCTAAGTGTCTCGGACCTTATAGGCTAATGGGCTCATGCTAAGCACTCATCAAACAGGAGCTAAGCTATTATTATTTCTAAAACCACTCAATCATTTAAGTCTGTCTTTCTCTTTGCTTTTGAGTAGGAAAGGGTTTATTTCAACTTATCCTTCCAGATTACAGTCCATCACCTGCTGTGGGATGTCTTTCTGTATGCTGTGAATATATGTTGCTCTGATTTGTTGATAAATAAAACTGCACTGGCCAATGGCAAGGCAGCTTAGAGGCAGGTGGAAATCAAGCAGACAGACAGGAAGAGAAAGGAAAGGCAGGAAGACACCAGCCTGACACCCGAGGATCAACATACCAGCAGACGGGTAAGCCACAGAACATGTGGCAACATATAGATTAATAGAAATGGTCTGAGTTTAGTTATGAGAGCTAGCTAGCAAGAAAATTGAGCCATAGGCCATGGTCATGCAATTCATAATTAATATAAGCCTCTGTGTGTTTACTTGGGGGACGTGAGTGGGAAAGATCTGTCTGGACCCTGGCTAGCCAGGACACAGGAAAACTTTCAACTATAATCACCTAAGGAAATCAGGGCAGGAACTCAAGCAAGAGCTGAGTGAAGCAGAACCTATGAAAGAAAGCTGCTTCCTGGCTCACGTTCAGCTGCCTTTCTTACACAGCTCAGGCTTACTTGTCTAGGGATAGTACCAGCTAGTAATAGACTCTTCTAAAAAAAAAAAAATTAATGAAATGATTCCTAATCTATACTCATAGATCAGTGCCTTATCCAGTGATCATCAGAGAGGCTTCCTCCAGTAGCAGATAGGAACAGTTGCAGAGACCCACACTCAGACATTATGCAGACAGAACCCCTTGGAAAAGGGCGAGGAAAAACAGTTGGAATCAGAGGGGGTGGAGGACACCAGAACACGGCCCACAGAATCAACTAGGCAGAGATCACATGAGCTCAAAGAAATGGCAAGCACAGGGCCTTGCCTGGGTCTGCACTAGGTCCTCTGTGTGTGTTACAGCTGTTAGCTAGGTGTTCTGTGGGACTCCTGACAGTGGAGCCAGTGTGTTTCTGGCTTTTGGAACTCTTTTCCTCCTAGTGGGTTGCCTTGTCTTACTGTATCTTGTTTTGTCCTGTTTGGCTTTGTCTTTTGGAGGCCTGCTCTTTTCTGAAAAGGAAACTGAGGGGGAGTGGATTTGGGGTACAGGAATTGTTAGGGGGAGCTGGGAGAAGTGGAGGGAGGGGAAACTTTGTTTGGGATATATTGTATGAGAGAGAAGAATCTATGTTCAGTAAAAAATTACCAAAAAAAGAAGAAAAAGAAAAAGATATCAAGAAAATGCCCCACAATTTGCCTTCAGGCCAAACTGGTACAGCATCTAGATTCATGGACTGTGCAGAACAGTGTGAGCAGCCCAGTGTGAGCGTCAAGTGCCTGCCTGGGGAGCACATCTGTCAGCTCAATCATGACCAGCTGCACTGTCCTCTGCAACTTGTTCTTCTCCCTCAGGCCAAATCCTTTCTAGAAGCCTCCTTCTAGCTCTTGTTTTTTTTTTTTTGTTGTTGTTGTTGTTTTTTTTTAAATTAAAAAAATTAGGTTGGGGAGCTATCATTCCAAGGTTAATTTAGGAAGTGATGGGTAGTAATACAGAGTTGGTAGGCAATGCAGACTCCTGCAGGGAAGCACTGAGCAAACTCAGCAAGGCTCAGTGGGTTCTCACTTCCTCAGAGGAAGGCCCTGGCTGTTCCTCATCCCTGCAGGACTGAGAAGAAAGAAGGACAATATGGTGGAAACATCTACCTCCTGACCCTTGCAGAAGCCATGCACCCTGTGCATCCCAAGTGTATCTCTGACCCCTTCTAGAAAGGCCTTGACTTCTACGGCTTTCTCCTGTCCTAGGAAAACTGCTTACCTAAATACCATTTCACCGTTGCCAGGTTTTCTGGGGTAATTTCAGTTAGAGACAGTCCCTTCCAGTTTGATCTTTGCTGACTCATCTTTTGTTCTTTTTTTTATGCCTACCTAAGGTCTTTCTTACTCTGGGGCTCAGCCACACTAAAATCCTTTCTGAAACAAGGAGAAGCATAAATAAACACAAAACTTCCTTTTCACTTGAAACAGAAACCGCTCACGGCTCTATGACAGAAAGAAGGAATACCAAGGGCTCTAAATGCCGAAGGTAGACCTCACCAGTACTGGCATCTTCCTTTGTGATCTACTCGAGTAATTCTCAAGATGTTGGACGGACGACTAGCACGCAACCAGAAGTAATCCTTTGGACATACTATTTTACTAATTGTCTAAAATACAGTTATAAATACTTAAAAAGTATTATAATTGATATGTTAACACATTGTGAGGCATTGCTGTGACAGACCTGACCACGTTTTTTGTGGAGGAGTGTAAAATGACTTTGGAATTTTAAGCAAAAAAAGCCATTGAGTGTTCAATGCTTGGTGAGCTGTTTTGTATGAGCTTAGAAGGAAAGACTGTGGAGGGCTTGTGCAGTTTCAGAGGGAAGTTTAAAGACTCTATCAGGGCATTTGTTATTTTTGAATTAAGATTCTGTGGTTCTGGTTAGCTGGAGTTGAAGAATCAGCTGTGATTAACAAGTTACCAGAACTACTAAAGTGAAACCTTTGCTTTGCTGGGATGTTCTATGCTGGTTGGCTGGAGCTGAGAAATTTGAGGTGATTAAGAAGAGGCCAGCATCACTGAGGTGAAATATTCTGGGAAGTGTAAACCAACCCTTTCCTACCCATTGCTTTTGGTCATGGTGTTTTGTTGCAGCAGCAGAAATCTAACTAAGACACATATACTGATTAATTATAATTGAATATATCCTTCTTGTGCCCTAATGATATAATGAGTTAACACAGTAGCAATTAAGCCTTGGATGGTAAAACTCTTTAATTTTACAAAAAAAATTTGTATTTATAATTCCATGTGAACTTCAAATATTCTTGTGAAATAGCATGTATTTATTATTATTGTTTTTTGCTAAACAGAGAATGATGTATTAGGTTACTTAGCTGGTTACTGATGAGAAGAAAACTTGAATATGGTTCTTATCATTATTGAGACTTATTATACTAGTCCTTGTCAGACTAGAATAATAACAGAACTTCTGGGAGGTGTTTATCAGGTTACACTGCATAAAACCCAGAAAACAAGTTATTTATTATTATTCTCTTGCTTAGAAGTCAGTGAATTCTTTAAAAAAAACCAAAAAAACAAAAACCCAAACCAGTGTTCATCTACACAGCATCACCATAAGAACTTAACGGCCCTTTGGAGATTTGTGGATGAATGTTATAGCATTCTTTCAAAGTCAATTTCCAATTTAGTTTTATTTTTGTTTCTTGCCTCAAATTCACCGTGGATCCCAGGCTGGCTTCAAGTTCTCAGCAATCTTCCTTCCTCAGTCTCCTGAATCCTAGGTTTGTATGTGTGCACCACTACATTCAGCTTCCACAGGTACTTCTCAAGTCAACCACTCCTTGTCACCCTGGCAACCAAATGCACTGCCACTTAAGACATTCCAATTGTGGCCCAGCAAAGCTCATGTCCATCTCTCTAAGCTCCCACATCTTAGCAGTTCCAACATTGTTTGTCAAGTCAAATTCTTGGCTGTGAGTCCCTAAAAATCATAAAGGAAGTTTATACTACTGAGAGAATGAAAATGGTAGACATTATCATTCCAAAAGGAATAGAAAATGGCAAGGAAGGACTGACTGGACCACAGTACGAATGAAACACAGCAGGGAAAGCGCTAGTCCTGCATGCTTCCTGCCTGGTACAGAGTATGTGACGATGGAATGATGAGCGCAGACAAGCTGGGCCCTTACCCTGTGTCCATGGCATTTGCAGCCCACGGCCTCTGTCTTGATCTGGCTTCATTTCCCACTTGCAGCTTTCCATATTCCTCACATTTCCAAATCCTGGCATCTCATTACACATTCAGTCTTTAACCTCCCAGCTTTGTGCATCACCCTCTCAAGGATTTTCTGCAGAGACCACTGCCCTGTTACACACTGTCTGCTCCTCACCACACACAAAATTATTGCTTTGGAATTTAACAAGTTTTATCCTGGAAGATAAAAATAAAACTCTTGCATATTGTGTGCCTGTAATCAGCATCACATGAACCTCAAGTCTGCTAACATCTCAAATGATAATAAGATTACCGTGGACCACAGTTGCATAAGAGGTTGAGCATGGTAAAGTAGATCCTGGGGAAACCACCTCCTAGTTGGCCCTATGAGAACAAGAACCCTAGAAGAATTCTCTTCCTCTTCTTCTTCCTTTATGTATTTTTCTTTCTTTTTTGGTTATTTTGGTTTTTTCAAGACAGTGTTTCTGTGTGTAGCCCTGGCTGTCCTGGAACTCTCTCTGTAGAACAGGCTGGCTTCCAACTCACAGAGATCCTCCTGCCTCTGCCTCCTGAGTGCTGGGATTAAAGGTATGTACCACCACTACCTGGCCAAGTATTCTCTTCTTAAGATAAAATATTTCAAAGAGCTTACTTTGTCATATCTTTGAGCTTGCCATAGGTAGGGTCCGGCAGTTCAAGCATGCCATGAAGGCATCTACTCTAGTGTTTCAGTGCAAAGTGACTGGCCTCCTTAACAGCACTGGTCTCTCCAGAAACCATGCTGCTTTTACTCCCAACTTCACATTGGTTTCTCTAACTACTCTTCACTTTGCGGGGAGGGTGTCTTTCTCCTCTGCTTGTTTTCCCCCAAGTCTCATAAAAAATGGAGCTAGCAGCTGGGCAGTGGCGCACGCCTTTAACCCCAGCACTCGTGAGGCAGAGGCAAGCAGATCTTTGTGAGTTCAAGGCCAGTCTAGTCTACAGAGTGAGTTCCAGGACATCCATGGCTGTTATATAGAGAAACCTTGTCTAGAAACAACCTTCCCCACCCCAAATGCAGCTAGCAATAACCATGTTATGTCCTGAATATTTGGCTGCCTTTTTTAAAATCTCAAGACACAGACTAAGTTCATTGCCAGAACATAACACAGTTTCCAACAGAGTCCTTGTTTCCATCTGAAATCACAGTCAGAGTCTGTCCACATTTTTATCAGCACTAGCGTCATCTGAGCTCCTAACAGAATCACCCATTGATACCGAGACTGCACCATCCTAAGCTTTCTAGACCAGATAGCCAAGTTTTCAAATTTCTCCCGAAAACTAAGTCCAAGGCTCAAAAACCCAATAGGAAGGTTTTGTCGCAGCAACCACCACACTCCTGGTACCAAACTTCTGTATTAAATTTTCTCATTATTTTGACAGAACATCTAAGAAAACAACTTAAAGGATGAACGATTCAGTGGTTTCAATTCATCATGGAAGGGGGGTGGCAGATTCTATCATGGTGGCCAGGAAGGATAGTGGGAAGGAGTAGGAAAGGGTGAGGGAGATAAGGAGAGAGAGAGAGAAGTCCAGACTGACCGACTTTCTCCCTTTCCCCACAGCCTCTGGAATGGACCTATATTCTGAGTAGGTCTTTCACCCTTAGTTAATTTTCTCTAGACCTGTCCTACAGTGTGCTACTCATTTCATAGGCACTTTTCCATTAGATCAAGTTGACAGTCAAGATCAACTTTTGTAGTACATGTAATATCTTACAACATGGTTCACAGGTTTTTGTTTTGTTTTTGGTTGTTGTTCTGAGGTTGAGGTCTCACTGTGTTGCCCAAGTTGGCCTTGAATTCCTGAGCTCAAATGATCCTCTTAGCCTCCCAAGTAGCTGGGAAGAAAGATGCTGCACATCACCATGCCCGATTCAAGTTACAGATTTAATTATCAAATGCAGCAGTGATGTGGAAGAACTCCTATCCTAGTAAAGACTAAATAGAAGTTAGAGTCATGATTTAAGTTTAAAATGATATTAATAATGGTACTTCTTTGTAAAGCCTGCCTGTCAAATATGCAGACAGAATATAGCCTATCTGTGCCATGACAAAACTAAATATCTTTTCTTTTTTGTATTTTGTTTTGATTTTTGAGACAAGGTTTTACTGTGTAGCACTGGCTGTCCTGGAACCTAACTCTAGCCCAGGTTGGCTTCGAACTCAGAGATCCACCTGCCTCTCCCACCCTAGTATGGGGATTAAAGTTATGCACTACCACTGCCCACCTAAATCTCTTTTCATGACAGAAAAACAAGTATCACTGTTTTTGTTGTTTGGGGTGGTTTGACTAAGAATAGCCCCCATTGACTCATATGTTGGAGTGCTTGGTTCCTAGGTGGTGGAACTGTTTTGGGAAGGATTTGGAGGTATGGCCTTGTTGGAGGAAGTGTGTTACCAGGGGTGGGCTTCACATCAGGCCCAGTCTTGCTTTCTTTGTCTGCTGCCTTTGAATCAGAAGCTCTCAGAGCTGCTGCTGTCTGACTGCTGCCATGCTCCTTACCATGATGGTCATGTACTCACCCTATGAAATAGTTAGCAAGGCTCCAATTAAATGCTTTCTTTTATAGGTTGTCCTGGTCATGGTGTCTTACACCAACAGTCTTACAGAACAGTAAGATCTCACCCCCAATGCTGTACTGGGATTGACCTAGGACTTCACACATGCTAGGTAAGAACTATAACCACTTAGCTTTATCTCCAGACTATATTGGTTAATTTGTAAAGAAAATGTATTTTGCATTATTAAATGATAGACACAGCTGGATGGTGGTGGTGCACACCTTTAATCCCAGCACTCATGAGGTGGAGGCAGGTGGATCTCGGAGTTTGAGGCCGACCTGGTCTACAGGGTGAGTTCCAGGACAGCCAGGGCTCTACAGAGAAACCCTGTCTCAAAAAACCAAAACCAAAACCAAAACCAAAAACCAAAAACCAAAAAAAAACCCCCAAAAACCAAAAAACAAAACAAAACAAACAACCAACCAAAACAAACAAAAAAGATATACATTAATATCTATTGGTGTTAGAATATAGTGAATATAAAAGTTGTTATAAAATAGAATGTTGGTGGCTAGAGAGATGGCTCAGTGGTTGAGAGCACTCCCTGTTCTCCCAGAGGACCCAAGTTCAGTTCCCAGAACTCATGAAATGACTCACACCTGCATATAATTCTAGCTCCAGGGTATCTGATACACATACTAACACATATACATAAGCAAATAAAAAAATTATACAGTATACTAATTTGGGCTGGAGAGATTTTACTATGATCTTATATTAACTGCAAAATTAGTTTCAATAAAAATATGCTTTTCATTATAAAATAGGAAATGGTTCTTTTTCAAGTTGAGGCTTGTTGTTTCAATTTACTTACCAAGAGATTCTCTCCTGCCACTCCTCTGTTATTAAAAACCACACACCTAAAAATGAGGAAAGCAATTTTGTTATTTCTCCACACAATTCTTCCTAGTGATATACTATTGAGATCCTCTTACTGACACTATCCTACAGCATTAAAACAGTAAAAAAGTTGGACCAGGGATGTAGCTCAGTTGGAGTGCATGCCCAGCATGCACGAAGTCCTGGGTTCAAATGCCAGTACTGTATAAAGTGGTTATGGTTATGTATGCCTACAATACCAGCACAAGGGGAGCAGAGGCAGGAAGATCAGAAGTGCAAGGTCATTTTTTTTTTTTTACCTTTGTAGCAGAAGAAAGTTTGAAACCATCCTAGGAGAGATGGAGACCCCGTCTCAAAACCAGGCTGGGAGATGGAGACCCTGTCTCAAAACTAGCCTGAGAGATGGAGACCCCATTTCAAACATCTGCCAAAACAGACTGAAAAAAAAAAAAAGATGTTTTAGGGACTCTGTGATGGCTTAGCTGGTAAAGGCACTTGCTGCCAAGCCTGATTTGGGTTCAATCCCATGACCCACAAGGTTTAAAAAGAGAACAGACTCTTGCAAGTTGTCCTCTGAGCCTCACACAAGCACAATGGTGTAGGAACACACACACACACACACACACACACACACACACACACACACACTGCAATTAAAAATGCCTGTAATAGTATAATATTTTAACACCAAGCAGTAGCATTTTGGTAGTCCAAAAATGTTTAACAATTCTCTCTAAATGACTACAAATCCTTATTTTTTGGCAGCACTAGAGACTGAACACAGGGCCACATGTTTGTTAGCAAACATTCTTACCACTGACTAATATCACCAGTCCTATGTAATAGTCTTGTTACTTTTTCCTGCTAAAGAGTGTATAGTTTATATTTTCTATACATATATGCCTCTGATAAGCATTTTCAAAACAATTTTAAGTCAAATTTATATATTGTTTCATATGTCTTCTCTACATTGTTTTTATAGCACAAATAAGAGTTTATCCATATATTAGAGAACAACTCTTATTCCTCAAGGTTCAGCAAACACAGAAATCAGAATTTAAAAAAATTACTTCAGTCAAGTATGGTGGCGTATGCCTTTAATCCTAGTACTCAGGAGGCAGAGGCAGGAGCATCTCCATGAGTTTAAGGACAACCAGAGGTATATAGTGAGACCCTGTCTCAAACAAATATCTACTTTATTTTTAATTATGTGAATGACTATTTGTGGTGGTTTTAAAAAAATTGCCCCCAAAGGGCGTGGCACTATTAGGAAGTATGGTGTTGGAGTGCGTGTGGACTTGTTGGATGAAGTGAGTCACTGTGGAGGTGGACTTTGAGGTTTCATATATGCTCAAGCCATGCCCAGATCACTTCCTGTTGGCTGTGAGTCAAAATATAAGAACTCTCAGCTCCTTTTCTAGCACCATGTCTGCCTGCTTCCCACCATTATGATAGTGGACTAAACCTCTGCACTGTACGCCACCCCAATTAAATGCTTTCCTTTATAAAAGTGGCCATGGAGGGCTGGAGAGATGGCTCAGCGGTTAAGAGCACTGATTGTTCTTCTAGAGGATCCAGGTTCACAGCAATAGAAACTCTAACTAAGACACTATGTATCTAAGTGGGATGGGCACATGAGTGCTGGTGCCTTTGGAGGCAAGTAATGGGAATCAGATCCCCTGGGGTAGGAATTACAGTGAGGCACAATTTGGGAGCTGGGAACAGAACTCTGGTCCTCTGCAAGAGCAACAAATACTCTTAGCTCCTGAATCATCTCTTTAGGCCTTAAGATTTTTTTTTTTTAAAAGAATCTTATTTGTTTCCGTGTATGCTGAAGGATGTGGAAAATATATGAAGTAGGAATTCAGCTGATTATGACAAAGCCAGACCTGAAGGAGTTAGGAACTCTTCCAGAGGGTGAGGCCAAGGCTCAAGGAGTCTTGGTGATTATTGGCTTTTGATCATTAGCTGTTTCCTACTATCAATTTCTCATGTGCTATTGTGGTTTTTCCATCATTCATTGGGCACAATTTCCCCTATACAATTAAAGTATTTGTATAACTTTCTCCAACTGTGCAACATCAGACACTGTCAAAATTCCTAATTTCTGGCCTTTCTGTAATTATCGTCATTAGTAGCATCCAGCCAGGACCATCCCCAGACAGATGGATGAAAGTGTCTTATCTGAGGTACCTCACAGATTCTCTAAGAACAGACTTAAGCATCCAGACTCTGTTTGAGAAGGCCTGGCGGATGTGCTAATTAAGCATAACTTTCTCCTTTCCAAAGTCTCATCTCTAGTTTTAGATCCACCCTTAACAATTAACAATTAACTCAGAACTGAAGGGTTCTCACTTACAGGTACATCTAGCTGTGATGGAAGTTGCCTAGCCACGGAGCACACTCGCCAAAAATTGTAGGAGCAAAGATAGCTTGGAGAGATAAGGATCAAAGGTATAAAAAGGCAGTTTTATTTTCAGAGGTGGGATGGAGAAGAGAAAAGAGAAGATGAGGAAGAGCCGGATGGGGAAGAACAAGATGAGAGAGAAGGAGGTGGGGGAGGGGCTGAGATGAGAAGGAACTAGATGGATGAGAACCTAGCTGGGGCAGAACTCAGATGAGAGAATTAAGATAGCACTTAGAGGTCAGCAGATAAATGCAGAGAAATCAGGCAAGAGAGGAGCTGGGCGTGAGAGCAGACTAGAAGCTGTATAGAGAGAACTGACTCAGAAGAATACAGTGTGTGGACTAAGGGGTTTCGTGTACGTAGATTCATTTACTATCGTCAAAGACTAGATTATAAGCTGGTTGTAGATTCTTCTATGGACCCTGGGAGAGGACTATCAAGGGGCTGGACTCAAATAGCCTTCAATATGTGTGTGTGTGTGTGTGTGTGTGTGTGTGTGTGTGTGTGTGTGTATTTACCATGGTATTAAGTATGGGAGTTAGAGGACAAATCTGTCCTTCCCTTCTGTCATGTGGGTCCTGAGGATGAAAATCATGTCATCAGGCTTGGTGTCAAGCATATTTACCACTTAGCCATCTCACCAAACCAAGACCAGGATTTTATACATGGTAAAATCATTACCACTGGTAGTGCTACAAATGCCCGATAAGGTGGACTAGAACACCAATACACTACTGCTTAGTGTTAACAATTATATACATTATATATTAACACATATATAGTATATATTACAACTTTTGGACAAAATCTTGACTCATACCTAGATAGGCTCTTATGGATTTAGTAAATGTATATATGTGTGTATATATTTTCATGCCAATTAAAATTCCTTTTCTGTCTGTTTACCTATGCAATCAAGCCTGTGTAAGATCCCAAGTTTCTTCTTTTGGAGTACTGTGAGCATTGTGCAGGTTCAGAGCAGGGATAAGCTAGTAGTCCTCTAGGACATGCTCAATTCTGACTAACCTCTCAGGGTGTTAGGATTCAAGGCACACCACCTCCACTGAAGGTGGTGATTTAGATCTGGTTATTAACTTATTTATTTATCCTGTCATTGGTTTTTACATCTGAAGTGCTATCTACAGAATTTTTAGGTCTAGCTAAAAAGAAATAAATAAATGGTTAAAAACCTCAGAAATCAGGCTAAGCAGATGGCTCAGTCTAGTAAAACCCACATAAAAGTCAGAGTAATGCAGCACACTTGTAACTCCAGCACTATGGAGGCACAGACAGAGTTCTCAGGGCTTGCTGGCCTGTGAGTCTCAGGCCAGTGGGAAACTGTCCTCAAAGAATGAGGTGAATAGTAACTGAGCCTCTAAAAGCATGTGCACAAATGTGTACACACACACTTATCCACTAGCATCCCTATATGTATGTGCACAAATGTGTACGCACATGTATCCACTAGCACCTCTATATGCATGTGCACAAATGTGTACATTTACCCATATGTGCACGTGCATCTACCAGCACAAAAATCTAATTTGAGAAAACAGTAATATTACATCATAGCTAGGTGTGGTGGCACATGCCATTAATCCCAGCACTTGAGAGGTGGAGGCCAGCCTGGTCTACATAGAGAGTTGCAGGCTAGCTAGGCTACACAATGAGGCTTTCTCCACTGATTTTGTTTTAAGAGATGGGATCTCTGGACTGGAGAGATGGCTGAGAGGTTAAGAGCACTGGCTGCTCTTCCAGAGGTCCTGAGTTCAATTCCCAGCAACCACATAGTGGGTCACAACCACCTGTAATGAGATTTGGCACCCTCTTCTGGCCTGTAGTGCAGGCATACATGTAGGCAGAACACCATATGCATAATAAATAAAGAAATCTTTAAAAAAAACCTTTTCCAGGCTGGTCCTAAACTCAGGTTGAAGTCACCCTCTGCCTCAGCTTCCCAACTAGCTGGATTGACAGGCACATTCAACTATACCTGGCTTTCTTCTATCTTAGCTCCCTCCCCCACTCCACCCAAAAAGAATGTGAAGACAGACTAGATATAAATAAAATGTAAGTTGGCCACTAAGATTCACTTGCATAAGCACCTAAGCCACGTGTGTGACCTTGAGCCTGAAGCTGCTAGTTATGTAAGAACTGCTTTAGGGAGCAAACATTAAGGACAGAGTCAAATGGCTTATGGAGTAAGATGTCATATGACTGCAGTGTGAGAAGGCCACAAGGCTAGAGAGGGGAGAGGAAAAGATGGTTTGCAAATGCATGCAAAAGCAACTTATCCACCTGGGACTGTCCTCCAAGCTGCAGACCGGGCAACCACAGGAAGTGGATTACAGCCTGGGTCTCCTGTTAGAGGGGAAACTGACTTGACCTCTCCATCTCTGTCACAGCTCTCCCCTGCTAGTCTGGATGTGGGCAGAAGGGTAAGGAGGGATGAGGAACTGCCCAGCCAGGCTGCCCTCTCTCCACCAGCTGGTGAGAGGTGGTGACAAGCCCATTAATTAGCACTCTCCAAATAATTTTTTTTTCCATTTGCCCAAATGACTTTAAATGGTGTGCACATAAAAAAAAAAAAAATGGGGCTGCTAAATGTTCCTCCTGCATATTTTAACTATTTAATGTTTCTTCTCAAAGAAAACAGAAACAAGGAGAAGACATACCAATGAACACACCTGGTGTGAAGAGGGCTGGGAGGTGGTGTGGTGGATGAGAATGACCTCCACAGACTCACGTGTTTGAATGCCTGACCCCTAGTTGGCGGAACTCTGTGGGAAGGATCAGGAGGTGTGGCTTGTCAGAAGAGGTGTGTCACTGTGGGCAAGACTGAGGTTTCAGAAGACTCACACCATTCCCTATAGCGAGCTTTCTTGTCAGACTATCCTTGGACTGCCAGCCCACAATAGTGACCCAGAAACTATTATTAATTGTAAAAGCTCGGTCCTAGCTTACACTTTTTCTTGATTAGATCTTATAACTTAACCCATTTTTTAAAAAACTCTATGTTCTGCCATGTAGCTTGGTTACTTCTTCTTAGTATGGCATATTGTTCTGAGTCTGCTCGCAAAATTGTGCACCAAGATTCTTTCTCCCAGTCTCTCTGCCCAGAAGTCCTGCTTATTCTCTTCTGCCTAGTTATTGGCCATTCAGCTCTTTATTAAACCAAGCAGGGGTTGGGGATTTAGCTCAGTGGTAGAGCCCTTGCCTAGCAAGCACAAGGCCCTGGGTTCAGTCCCCAGCTGGGGGGGGGGACCAAGCAGAAGGTACCTTGGGCAGAGACCCATCATTTACAGTGTAAACAAATATTCTGCAGCAATTCCCAGTGTGCTCTCTGCCTCCTGCTGTGGTTTGAGATGGGAGCACTTAGCTGTTCCTGCTGCTATGCCTTTGTCCCACCACCATGGCCTCTAAGCTCAATCAAATGCTTTCTTCTCTAAGTTGCCTTGGTCAAGGTGTTTCATTATAGCAATGGAAATATAATTAACACAGAAGTTAACCTCAGTGATCAAGAGCTCACAGTGCCTGTGCAGAGGACTTGAGTTTAGTTCTCAGAACCTACATCAGGCAGTTCACAACCACCTACAACCCAGCTTCAGTGGACATGATGTTCTCTGGCCTCCATGGGTATCTGCACACATGTATGCAGACACATATTTTAAAAAATGAATCTTAAAAAGAAATCTGGTATAAAGAACTTTCTGCAACAAGAGAATACATTAACCACAATTGCACATGGCTTGCATATGCCCCCTAAGGGTTCCTGTGTGGGAATTTAATTGTGAGGTGTTAAGAGATTAGACACTTAAACCCATCTTCATAGGTGGGGCCTTTGGGAGATGATTGGTATTAGACACAGTCATCCAGGTGTATTCCTACTATTAAAGAAGAGTGAAAGATAGGACACACATGTGAGTGCTCCATATCTCTCACCATGTAATACCCTGAGCCATTTTAGGACCCAGCCAGAAGGAAAGTTATTATCATGTTCAATACCTTGATCTTGGACCTCTGGAAAGCAAATCAAAATAAACCTCTTTTCTCTATAAATATCCAGCCTCAAGTATTTCATTATAGTAATGCACCAGGGAAGCAGATTAGTTTCTCTAATGAAGGTTAAGGAAAAGGCAGGGAGCTAAGTATAACCCAAGGTTTTTTAATCATCAACACTATAGGTGTTTTGGTTAAATGACTCTTTGTTATAGGGCTGCCACATAGATTATAAAATGTTCAGTAATATCTCTGGTCTATACCAACTAGAAGCCAGTGTTGTGGAATATTATTTTAAGAAGTGTTACATTTGATTATACTGTGCAACATTTGTTTAATGATGCAAAGATGTGTTGCATTTGTTCAACTCTGTGAAGCTGTGTTACTGTGCCTGTCTAAAACACCTGAAGGTCTAATAAAGAATTAAACATCCAAAAGCAAGGCAAGGGAAATGATAGGCAGGGCTGGAAGGCAGAGAGAATAAATAGGATAAATCTGAGAGGAGCAATAAGAAGAAGAGAGAAAGAATAAGGAGAGGAGGATGCTAGGGGCCAGCCACCCAGCCACCCAGCCAGCCATGGAATAAGAGTGAAAGTGAGATACACAGAAGTAAGGGAAGGAAAAGCCCAGAGACAAAAGGTAGACAGGATAATTTAAGTTAAGGAAAACTGGCCAGAAACAAGCCAAGCTAAGGCCAGGCATTTATAAGTAAGAGTAAAGACTCCATGTATGATTTATTTGGGAACTGGGACCCAAAAAAGCTAGGAGTAAAAAGCAAAAACAACCAACAACAAGCCAGTAAAAATGCCCCAGGCACAATAATCAATAATGTTCTCAGAAGTGGGGAAATAGTTCAGTGGTAGAAACTTAACTGTCACATGTGAGAGCCTGGTTCTGTCCTAGCACTGTTTGAAAAAAAAAAATCTCTAGATGTTGCCACATGTTCCTTAGTGCAAAACTTCCCCTTGCTTGTAAAGCACTGTTACCATGAATAACAGTGGACCAGAGAGTCTGGATCTGCTCAAGGTACCAGAACACAAGTGGGCTTTTCTACTACACACACCAGACACACTTAGGAGCAGACTATCAGTCAGGTTCCCAGGAAAGGAAACGAGAACAGAAAACTGAAATTTGTAAGATAAACAGATTTTATCTGACAGTCTTAGATATTTTCTAGCTCTATTACCACCAGCTGGTTGTTTGTTTTGTGAGACAGGATTTCTCTGTGTAGCTCTGGATGTCCTGGAACTCTCTCTGTAGACCAGGCTGGCCTGGAACTCAAAAACTCAACTGCCTCCTGGAATTGAAACCATGTGAGTCCATGATCCCACTGAATGTAAAGGACAAGGAAGCCACTTTTGCCATGGTATTGATGACTGCAGACACAGTTGAGAAGGAGGGACAGAGGCTTCAATGTGTGCTGTCAAGCCTGACACCCTGGATTGGATCCCTGGGACCCATGTGTCAGAAGGAGAGAAACAATTTCCACAGCTTGTCCTCTGACCTCCATGCATACACAAAACAAATAAATAAAATACAATGATAAAACATAAAAGTAGAAGCAGCAATCAGAAAGCAGTAGAGTGAGAGGAACCTTTAGGAATGAGTGCATTCCAGGTAACAGGCACTGTGACTGTTTACCACCTTGACAGAGCATGTTTTACATACTTTACAGGATTACTAATATTAGAATGACCCATTCATTCAAAACCTTCATGAAACAGAATCTAAACTAAAAAGCAAATCAAAGCCTCTAAGAGCTAAGAGAGAAACAAAACAGCAATATACAAACAAAACAGCAACACACAAAAAATAGCAACACACAAACAAAACAATAATACACCAACAAAACAGCAACACACAGAAAAAAAACAGTGACACACCAACGTCCTCCAAGGAACACCTTCAGTGCGACTGAGGGGCGATGAGCCATACTTTCAGCTGACAACAGAGCAGTAGGACATGACAAGAGGGGCACAGAAAGGGAAGCTTCAGGGTTCAGCAGAACTGACATAGTGATCTAGTGAGTGTAATGACGATACAAGGTAAGAGTGTAGAAGCTGTCCTAAGGCTAGGGAAGGAAGATGCTATCTCAGCTAAAACATGGCTATTGTGGTGGTTTCATTGAGAATGGCCCTATAAGTGCCTATGTTTTAAATGCCTGGTCCCCAGTTGCTGGAACTGTTTGGGAAGGATCAGGAGGTGTGGCCTTGTTGGAGGTGTGTTAGTGGGGATGGGCTTCACACCAGACTCAGTCTAGCTCCCTCTGCCTCCTGCTTGTGGATCAGATGAGAGTTCTCAGCTACTGCTGCAGCACCATGCCTGCCTGCCTGCTGCCATGCTCCCCACCCTGATTATCATGAACTAACCCTTAGGCCACCAATGAAATGCTCTTTTTTAATAAACTGCTTGGTCATTTGTGTGTCCTTATAGCAACTGAACAGTAACTAAGACAGTGATCTAAAGGATAATCAATGCACACAGTGTGTGTCTTTATGTGTATGCTGGTGCCTCAGGAGGCTAGAAAGAGGGCATCAGATCCCTCGAGTTGGAGTTATAAGCCATTGTGAGCTACTGATGCAGGTACAGGGAACTGAACTCAGTCTTCTGCCACAGCAGCAAGCACTCTTAACTGCTGACTCTCGCTCCAGCCCCAGGTGCGGAGCTCTAGTGCCAGGTTAGAGGAGATGGCAAGGACTGTCGGGGCAGGGCTCCTCAGGCCACCCCTTCCATAGAACAGTAACATAAACTCTCACAGTGTAAGAAGCAGGTAGAGAACAGCAGCCAAGTAGGCAGGAGCTGAAAGCCAAGCGGACAGAATGAAACGGCATTGCGGGAGGGGTCCCTCTTCAGTTTTGTGAGGAGTGGCAGTAGCTGGTATTTCCATTGCAGACAAAAATCCAGTAGAAGTACTTCATCTTATGATCTCGAAGAGTATAAGGCCTGGGGCTATTCTAGCTGGAACAGGGAGCGCAGAGAAGAGCTCTAAACTCTAGATGGGAACTGGGCCCCAATCTCCACATCACTCCCCAGTGCCACCCTCCCCGGCAGGTTCTGAGCAGCAACTACACAGATGTTAGTGGCTGTTCATCACAGATGATACAGAGTTGAAGTCTGAGTTTAGCCAAGCTATCTGCTGACAGAATAAAGAAAAATCAGTATTATTCAGGAAAATATAACAGAATCCAGCCTTTTTATTTTTGTTTTTTCTTAGACAGGGTTTCTCTATGTAGCCCTGGCTGTCCTGAAACTCACTCTTTGTAGACCAGGCTGGCCTCAAACTCAGAGATCTGCCTGCCTCTGCATCCAAGTGCCACTGCCGCCTGGCTTGCACCCAGAATTTTTAAAATGGATCATTCACAACACAACTCAAAATTAGTGAACCACAAAAACAGAACCACATTCAAGAAATAAGACAACTGTCCCTGGTGTGGGCTAGATGGTAGAATCAAAGCTAACTTAGAACATGTGGGGTGTGTGTGTGTGTGTGTGTGTGTGTGTGTGTGTGAAGAATTAAAAAAGAAAGCCCCAGCAGAGGAACAGCACCTACAGAAACAGAAGTTTCTGAGGCTGGAGAGATGGCTCAGCAGTTAATAGCACTGGCTGCTCTTCCAGAGGTCCCGGGTTCAGTTCCTAGCACCCACATGGTGGCTCTCAGCCGTCTGTAACTATAGTTCTGGGATATCTGAAGCCATCTTCTGGCCTCCTCAGGCATCAGGCACACATAGACATACATACAAAATAAAGACAAGTACATCTTTTAAAAATGGAAATCCCAAGAGGCTGAGGATATAGCTAAGTGAGTACTTGGCAAGCACAAGGCCAAGTTCATTTCCCTAGCATCATAACAAACTGAACCTCACTTGTTTGTTTAATATAAAAAGAGGCAGGTGTGCTGGTACATGTCCTAGCACTCAGGAGGCAGAGGCTGCCAGCATATCTGTGAGTTCAGGCCAGGTTATCCTGGCCAACATAGCCATTCCCAGGCCAGTGAGGGCTACACAGTGAGATCTTGTCTACAAACAAACAAAAGAAAACCAAATAGTATCCACATACCTGCTACAAATGTAATTGAGACTCCAGAAAGAAATGACAGGAAGAATGAAGAAAAATGGAAGAACTAATATCTCAAAGCTTTTCAAATTTGATAAAATATGTACATTTATAGACTAGGGAAAGGGGGAAGTAATAGGAATTTAAAAGATAGAAACTAAATTATAAATGTTATACCTTAAATCTACCATAGCATTAATTGCATTAAATACAAAAGGACTAAAAATTCTAATTAAAAAGTAGAAACTGTTAGGCTAGATAAAACAAGGTCCATATATATAGTTCATGGGCTTTTGCTTGCTTTGTTTTTTGAGTCAGGGTTTCTCTATGTAATGCTGGATGTCCTAGAACTCTTTGAATAGACCAGGCTGTACTTGAATTCACATAGACCAGCCTGCCTCTGCCTCCAAAGTGCTGGGATTAAAGATGTGCACCACCATGCCTGGCTTGAGTTTACAGTTTCTGAGACAGTCTCTTGTAAACTGGATTTGAAATCACGGTGTAGGTGAGGACGATTCTGAACTTCTAAATCTCCTGCTTCTACCTCCCAAGTGCTGAAATTACAGTCTACTATATATGCTATTAAGTTTAAAAATAGAGACACTCTGAAAGTTAAATAATGCAAAAGCATCATGCAAACAATAAGCAAAAGAAACCTAGAGTAGTCATAATAACATCAGTTAATTATATATTCTGTGACATGAAATTAAAAATGTCTGACTTAGGCTCAGTGAAGGGACAACAGGCACTCTGTCAGACTACAAAGGTAAGCCCCTGAGATGTTCAAGAAGCAGGCCAAGGAGATGGATGATGAAGACAAGGCTTCCAAGCAGAAACAAAAGAAGGTGCAGAAAAGGTTCAAGAATTAGCACAAAGACGGAGGGAAAGGGCTCCCTGACTATAAGTGAGATAAAGAGCCAGGCAAGAGTAAGCCACTGTGGACACCTGAGATTACAGTGATGCTGGATTCATTTTTGTTTAAACACCTGGATTTCTCATCATAACTTCTTTTGCCATCTACAATGTGAGCTGTCTGACAAAACTGAACTGGGGTCCTCTGGAAGAGCAGTGAACACTCCGAACTCACTCCCGAATCATCTCTCCAGCATTACATTGCCTTGGTAAACAATATTTATGTCATTTGAAGAGTTATTTGTCATGAACTGAGCATCTAGACATCCAAGGGTATAAAAAGTTATCAAAGGAGTTTCATTTGGTGGTGCATACTGATAGTTCCAGATTGTGGAAGATGAAAGTGAGGGGCATCAGTGCTGATAACAGCTACAAAGAGAACTCAAGGTCAGCCTGGGCTACATAACACCCTGTGTCAAAAAATGAAGTTATTAGGGTTCATCAAGAATTAATAACATTCCAAACAGCCTAATAGAAACCACATAATTATCTATAGCAAATCTGTGAAGTTCAATCCTGATCTTGTTGCATACTAGCCATATAATTTTGGTTAAACTATGACTAAGTCATTAACGTAGCCTGGTAAATTTAAGGCCATCCTGGGTTATATGATGAATCTTAAGACGGTATGGCTACATAATTGAGACCCTGGTTCAAACAAAACATGTCCTGGAATTAGTTGTAATGAAATAAGATTGTATATAGTGCATAGTAGGGAGTCTATTACCGGCAATCAATCAACAAAGCTAATTTGAAAATTTCATTTCCAATTGACATAATTGTACAAATCAGCAGATGATACTGCATGATAATTCAATACATGTATCCAATGTGAATCATCAATTCAAGGTAATTAAGTGCTTCTAGTTCCTGACTTTCACCATTTCTTTGTGTTGGAGCCTTTCCAGGGGTCTTATCTAGTTATTTAAAAGACATAGAAGCTATTGTTGTAAACTACATATACCCATCCCCCACCAGAGCTACAGAACAGCAGGACTTATTTTTCTCTAACTGTATTTTGGAACTCTTTATTCAACTCACCACTTCTCTGTCCCCTTACCTCAAAGGCTACATTTAATTCCCACAAGCCAAAGTAGCAATTCTTGTTATCTTTGATGGGAGTTAAGGCTTAGTGGCCCCATGGCTTTAAAAACCAGAACAGCCAGTTACTATTTTGAGAATACAGTTTAATTTTTAGACACAATATATTTTAAACCAGTGTTTGCATGGATGAAAGTGTCAAACACTTCCCGCATGTGAGGAAAGAGAAAACCTCAAACACAGCTGCATCAAGACTGCTCTTTCATCACTGCAGCACGCAGAAGGCAGAGGCAGGGGGATCTCTGTGAGTTCCAGGCCAGCCTGGTCTGTAGAGCAAGTTCCAAGACAGCAGGGCTATACAGAGAAACCCTGTCTCAAAAAACAACCACCCAACCAAACACCCCCCCCCCCCCCCGCCCAAGAAACATACAAACAAAAAGACTACTTGTTCAAAGGCCATCTCATACTGTTTTATTGGAATTCCCTTTTCAGTCCAATCGCCTCTGACTTGAAATTTCACTCAGGAGCTTTTTAATGTTCTCACATTTTACCTGACTCACTTGCATTCCAGTCCAGGTCTCTATTCTTTTTACATATATTTTGTCAACTAAATATGTAGTCAAATTAGCTGAGTGCTCATAGGTAGCAGCAGCATCTCAAGACTTGGCAAGAAGTGTGGACTGTAGGTGATAAAGCAGCCAGCAGCCGCCCTGTCTCAGCAAGGCACATCCTTTCCTTTGGCTCACTCACTGCCTGCCAGGCATGCTACTCTGGGCTTGCCTGGAAGGTTTCTTTGGGTAATATTCTGCCCAGTGCACCTTATTTCTATCTGGCCCTTCTAGAATGATTAGGCTCTTCCAGAAGCCAGACAATGGCTCTCATTCATTCCCAAAGACTCCAAGAATAATACTTTCTAAATGTTTGTTCTTGGTGAACAGTCAATGTTATTTACAGACTACATGTGAGTCACATAATTCTAGGAAGTGGAAGGTATCCCTCTGCAAAGGAGAGAATGGAAGAGCAGACAGATCAGAGTAAGATGTTCCTGTAAGCTATATGTAGTTTGTAACCCAGCCAGAAGTTGAACTCCACAGACTCCACTCAAAGATCCCCCAACCCAGCTCACTGTTCCATCTTTGTTATCTAAGCTAACATTCAAGTCTCTCTTTCCAAAGAAGATGGGAGTTCTGAGTATAGAGTGTATCTGATGGGCATGCCAACTCTTACAATAAATCTCTGACCCTGAAAGGATTAAAGTTACTTTTGTTTTCACTTCTGTGTGTGTATGTGTTGGAGATGGAAGCAAAGCCTTGGGCATGCTAGGCAAGTACTTGGCCACTAGGACACACCTTAATCTCTGATGTGTATTTGACAGTGGATGATCTCACAATGGGATCACTTGTCAGTATCCATCATAATTATTTTTCTAGTCTATCATTACAGAATCTAAACTTTTCATCAGTGTTTTCTAATGTCCTTAACCTAGCTAGTTTCAAGAACAATAAGTTATAATTACCTTATTTTTTCACACTTAAAAATGTTATTTTTTACAAAAAATGAATTATCAAGACAAAAGTTTCTGATAACTTAAAATAATTTCTAGTCTAAAATGAGGGAGGCAGTCAAAACAAACTCCTGTTTCCACAGACCCATTTTCCTTAGTTCAGTTTCCTTGTTCTTCCTCCCTTGGAGGCACCTGCAGATTGTCCCAAGGGAGGACATTGTCCCTCTAATGATGCTGGAAATGTCACATCATTGACACCTGTGATATCATGCTCACCACATCCCTAAATAAAACCTCAAACAGAAAAGTGAAGACACACTTGAAATATTTAACCTATTTAAACCATTTCCCAAGTGACTCTCTCTCCTTGTTGCCAATAAGTGGGTTCTGCAGTGAATAAAAGGCCATTGTCCTGTCAGACCACATAACAAAAACAGTGCTCCCTCTACATAGGAAAAAAAAAGTAGTGAAATATGTTTCAAAATGTAAGTCTTTTTTTTTTTTTTTTTTTTTGGAGCTGAGGATCAAACCCAGGGCCTTGCACTTGCTAGGTGAGCGCTCTACCACTGAGCTAAATCCCCAACCCTGGAGCTTCGGTCCTTAGCTAAATACATACATACATACATACATACATACATACATACATACATACATACATACATACATAAAAAATGGTAAGCTCCAGATTCAGGGAAAGAACCTGCCCACCCCTGAAAAAAAAAAAAAAGAAAAGGAGAAGAGACAGAGAGTGACAGAGAAAAACACCCTTATGTCAGCTTCCAGCTTTCACATGTGCACACATGGGTAAGCACGTTTGAATCTACACATATGTACATCATATACATGCCATAGAGTTAAAGTGTTCATCAGCGCCTCACAAAAATATCAATAAAACAACAACAAAAACAAATTCAAACAACAACAAAGCTTGGCTTGGGGAACATGTGTGATGCATGCTTATGCATGCCCTGCTCATGTGCACACATGCAGACAAGCACGCACACGCACATACACACACACACACACACACACACACACACACACACACACACACACACACACACACAGTGTGCCTGGGCTCTGGGTAGTGATGTTGACCAGACAAGTTGTGACTGCCTACTGAACTTTCAGGACAAAGATATCTATGCCTTACTTTTACCCCTCTGGGGCTGAGTATCCATCCCAGGGCTTCATATATGCTAAGCCAAGTGCTCCAACACTGGGATACCCTGCAGCCCAACTTGGATTTTGTTGGGGCCATTGTTAGTCTGGGTTTTCTGCCACTTGCAGCCAGTTCTGGGCCTGCACACTTCCCTGTTTCTGCATGTGCTGTCACTGCAACTAGACTATAGGCTCCTGGGGAATATAAGCTACTGCACAGCACCAAAATACTTAAATGATTGACCTAGATTTCCACAAACTTGTTATTACATAATTCTGGATGGGTCACTCTTCAATATTATCTGGGGGTGGAGCATAATGATAAAGGACTGAAAAGGCCAAGGTAAAAGCCTCCAGATTCAGTCAGAATCACTGTTTTTCCCTTGTTTGTGTTTTAGTTCTGGAAATCAACTCAGAGATGGGAAAAAGATTTAAGAAAAAGATTGTTCAGATACAAATACTACCTATTAGGCTATGCTACTACATGTAGATTTCTTTTATTATGCTTTTTTCAAACTTCGTTTTCTTGATGAATGTTTCATTATGTTGCTCAGGATGGGCCCCAAACTCCTGAGCTCAAGTGATCCTCCTGCCTCAGCCTCCTGAGCAGACAGACAGACTATAGGTATGTATGTCACAAATAGAGATTTTATGTGTGTGCGCGCACGTGTGTGTGTGTGTGTGTGTGTGTGTGTGTGTGTTTGCCACAGTGTGCACGTGGAGGCCAAAGGACAACCTCTAGTGCCAGTCTTCAAGTTCTACTTTGTGTGACACAGGGTCTCTGTGTCACCTTTTTCTCCTCTGTAGGCCAGGCTAGCTGGCCCATGATCTCCTGGGGCTCTCCTGTCTCTACTCCCATGTCCTAGGGGGAGTTATAGGATTACAGACACCTGTGCTATACCTGTGGCATCTGAATGTTTATTTTTAAACATGGTCCTGAAGGTTTCCAACTCAGGTCCTCATGCTTTCATGGCAAATGGTCTTTATCATCATAGCCATTTCCCCAGCTACTGAATTGAGATTTTTAAAGAAGCCAGCATGGGAGTTAGAGAGATGGCTCAGCAGTTATGAGCACTGGCTGTTCTTCCAGAGGACCTGGGTTTGACTCGGCTCAAAACCATCTGTTAACTCCAGTTGCAGGGGATCTGATACCCTCACACAGACATACATGCAGGTAAACACAGACATACATGAAATAAAAAATTTAAAAAATCTTAGATGATGAAGAAGGAGGAGAAGGAGGAGGAGAAAGAAGAAGAAACAGGAGAAGGAAGAGAAGAGGAAGAGGAGGAGGAAGAAGAAGAAGAAGAGGAGGAGGAGGAGGAGGAGGAGGAGGAGTAGCACTTGGACAACTGAGGCAGCCTCAACTACATATTGAGTTCTAGGCTAGCCTAGGCTACGAAGTGAGACCCTGTCTCAAAGAAAAAGGGCTTTTTGTTATTAGAGGGAACTACTTGTAACATGAATTCTAATTGGTCTTTTAATAAAAAAAACTAAAAAAACAAAACAAACAAACAAAAAAACTGGAGCTAGAAATTGGGGTAAATACTGAAAGATTTACTGAAAGAGAGAAAAGAACAAGCCACCTCTCACCTCTAGGACTCCTCAGCTGAAAGACTTCAGTTCCTGTCTCCTCATGCCTTATACACCTTTCTCTGCCCACCTGTTTCATTTCCTGTCTCAACTTTCCTAGTGCTGGGATTAAAGGTGGGTGATTCCCAACTATTGGGATTAAATGAGTGTGCCACCACTGCCTGGCTCTGTTTCTCTCCTAGACTGAGTCAATCTCATGTAGTCCAGGGTGGTTTTGAACTCACAGAGATTCAGACAGATCTCTGCTTCCTGAGTGCTAGGATTAAAGGTGTGTGATCACTGCCTGGCCTCTATGTTTAATCTAGTGGCTTGTTCTGTTCTCTGATCTTCAGGCAAATTTATTAAGGAACACATTATTAGCACCACAACTACCCTTTTCCTCGTCTTCTGATTTCCATAGGATACTTCTAAACTTACTGTGGCCTTGAGACCTTTCTTACTTCATGTACCCTCCAGGAAACATTTGTCTCAACAGACTGATAAAATGGGAAAGAATTTTTCTGGTTCAACAAAAGTCTCCTCCAAGAGGACATTTTGCAACCATAGTGCTGTGAAGATGGTCACTGAAAGCAGGTCTAAATACCTTTGAGCTAGTTAGAACACTTTTACTCATAATTATCTTAACCTAAACTTTGGCCCACTTTCCTTTCCATCAATCACTGATTTTGAATGAGTAGAAAATGTGTTTACATTGACCACAAATCCTTTGGTTTCATCCATCCACAGGCTGGAGTTAGATTCTCTCTCATGACTCAGTATCTTACTAGAAGCATCAGATCCCGGGTGACCTGACAGACCTCACGCTCCCACCCCAAGTCCTCTATGCAAGTTAGTGAGCGGAGCTGACACCTTTGTGTCACATGGATGCTTACCTATGCAGAGACATTACAGCGATGGCCACATGCTCCTGAAAAGAGACGAGGTGTGCCTTGTGTTTCTAAATTATAAAAAGTTTCTGCTCTGATTAGACTAGAAGATGACAGAAAGAAGACAAACATTTTCTAAAGACTCCTGTGTGCAGACAAGCACTGCACACAGTCCAACTGAGCGCTGACAAGAGAGGGGACTGTGATGGGGTGATTCAGCTAGCTGCTAGGACCACTCCGAGTGGCAGTCAGCATCAGAGTCAGGCTGAACCCTAAATCCCATCTCAAAGAAGAGGAGCTTTTGTTATCAGAGGGAACTACCTGTGACGCAAATTCTAATTGGTCTTTTAATAATAATAACAATAATAATAATAATAACAACAACAATAATAATAATAATAATAATAATAAAAACTGGAGCTAGAAAAATCTGTCTCACCATATTACAAAGCCTTCCTCAAGCCCTGTCACCTGCCAGATCCCAGCCACACCCCCAGTAGTTTAAGCTCCTTTGCTTTCTGTCAAGCTTCCAGATTTACATTTTATTTCAGTGGTCTTGAAACTGCCTGTCCTTTCTGTAATCATCCACAATGCCTGCTGGGACTCTGCGATGCCTATATCACCTGCCTTGGTTTCGTCAGCAGACCAACACAGAAGTAACACTGTGGGAGCTCTCAGCTTGGGCCTCTGAGGCCCTGACAGCTTCTGCTTTTACATTCAGTAATCTCTCTTCTACCAAAAGTACTGCCCAGGGTAAACCTGAGGGCAAATGAGGCATCACAACAGTGGAGCTGAGTGGTCCCAGAGTCCCCAAGCATGCAACCATCTTAACAGCTAACCACATATGCACAAACATTCTAGTTAAGACTGAATTTAGCAACCTTAACCCAAACTGCCAGCCCCTACCCTGAGCAGAATGGCTGCTTTAAACTGCTAACCTTTGGGAGGGTTTGTTAAACGGCAGAAGTGAACCGATACAGCCTCTCTGACTTAGGTTAGAGATTTGAAATTTTTTTCTCTCAAGGCTCTATTTGTTAAACTCAGAATTTCTTTGTGTTCGTGTGTGCATGTGTTGCATGTACTTGTTAGGAAGGATGGGTATGTGTTGGTGCATGTATGTGGAAGAAAGGTTGACGTAGAGGTCTTTCTTCAATCACTATCTGCTTCACCTTTTCAGAAAAGGGTCTCTAAGTAGGCCTGAAGCTCATCAATCTGGGTAGACTGGCTGGCTTATGAGTTTCAGGACTTGATTTCCTCCATTATTTCCAGTATTGGGGAGACAGGCACATACCACACTGTCTAGCTTTTTAAAAATATTTATTTATTTTTATTTTATGTGTGTGTTAGTTTGCATATATGTATGTATGTCATGTTGCATGCCTGGTGCCCATGGAGGTCAGAAGAGTCTGGAAACTACACAGCAGAGAGCTGCCATGTGGGTGCTAGGGACTAAATCCGGTCCTCTGCAAGGGCAGCCAGTGCTCTAACTGCTGAGCCACCTCTCCAATTCCTAGGCTCAACTTTCATGTGGATTCCGAGGATCTGAGCTCAGGTTCTCATGTTTGCTGGGCAGGCACTGTATGACTGAGCCATTTCCTCAGCCAGACCAGACTCTTGGCAGCTAGAAATAAATGGGACTACGTCCCAAGGGCACAAAGAGTTTACTGACAATAGCCTGTTCTTTCCTCCTCCTTCCTGCCAAGGCCAGTCTGACCCAGCCTAGGACACTTCACACTCAGGCTGAAACACTCCAAGTCTTGTGTGCATAGAACCCTGGGCTAGGTCTCCATAATATCCTGAACCTAGAGTAGTGACAAATGTGTAATTAAATCCTCTGAGGTGGAGGAGGAGGACCAGAAGTTCAAGGCTTCCCTTGATTAGCTCTTTAAGCTGCTGACAATAAACTGGCCCAGCCTTCTCCTCACAAGGTCCCTAGGAAAGTACAGGTTTTCATATTCTTTGTGACTCCTCATAATTCCTAGTACAAGCCTTCCCTAAATTTTGGCTACATAGTTGACTTTGAGGTTAGCTTGGGCTACATGAAATCCTGTCTCAAAACTGGAATTGGGAGGTGGCTTTATAGACCCCACCATTTTAGCATGACCAAGTTTTAGATGTAAATTAGAAACAAGCTTCAATCTAAGTGGATGTTGTTTAAAATGGAATAATCGTGGGTTTCTGTTACTTCTTAGCAAACCCCAAGTCTACAATAAATACTTTGAGCTTCTGAGAGAATGATATTTTATGGCCATAAGAGGCTTTGTCTGTAAAAGACCAGAGTTAACTTGTCAAAACAGAATTTTCTATTATGACATTTCCCTCTTTACACCAAAGTGTCATACAAATGAGCATTCCCAGTTTAGAAAAAAAGAGTTGACTCTAAACACAAGTCACAGAGTGTACCACTGCAACATTACCATCAGCTAAAAGACCAACACACAAAAAACAGTACCTTTCATAACAGCCTGCTTTAAGACACGAGAGCTCAATCTGAAATGTAAAGCTGCCAAGTCACTTGGAAAAATTAAATTGTACCTGGTGGCCAAGTTGAATAATTGTTGTTTAAAAACCGCTATGGTATCAGCTGGCCACTAGCCATGTGCACCTGCAAATTCAGGTGGACAAAAAAGAACTGATCGCCTGTGGAAAACCAAGGATGACCTACAAGCTAATGCTGAACATTTTCACACTTGGATCTAAGTCAGACAAATAAGATGAACAAACCTAAGGCCCCAATTCAAAGTGTGACAGGAGAGCCCCTCTGTACACTCTCAGGAGTGTGGAACTGCTATTCTGAATAGCATCTCTCTTGCAGGGTCTACTACTTCTCAGGTGTGGGTGTATGTGGGGGAGATAACACTATCAATTCTCAGGTGGTTCTAATACCATTTGCTCATTTACCTAAGCTTGTTGTACGAGCTGATCACTTAGGAAATGGAGACAAAGAGGAATCAGAATTAAGTAATAATTTAAGAGATTGCTTAATTTATGGATGAGGGAGTGTGAGTGTGTGTATTTGAAACATACACCTAAGGAAAGAAATCTTTGTTTTTTTGAGGCAGGGTTTCTCTGTAGCCCTGACTATCCTGGAATTTGCTCTGTAGAAGAGGTTGGCCTTCTCAGAGATCCACCTGCATCTCCCTCACGAGTTCTGGGATTAAAGGTGTTCAACACCATCTTGGGGGGAAATTTTTTGAGGGGGGACAGGGTTTCTCTCTGTGTACCCTAATGGCCTGGAACTTTCTACAAAGATTAAGCTGGCATTGGACTCACAGAGATCTACCTGCTCTGTTTCCCTAGTGCTGGAATTAAAGGCTTATGCCACCCACGAACTCACTCAGCCTGAAATATTTATATGTCAGTAAGAACTAAGTGAAAAGTGGGAAATAATCTTTCACAGGTACCTGTATCCTAGTTCTTTGCTGAGATGGATCATATGAAGGATGTAGGATTCCTTGCTTGTTCCAGTGAGGCCAGGCAACAGCAAGATAGTAGGTCTGGTGCTGGCATCCATATAGCACGAACTGTTATTGTTATCGGACCAGTCCAGTGAGATCTGTCCTCCATCTGCCGTTTTAATGAGTTCACTGAAAGCAACCGTTCCAAGGGCATTACTGAGTAGTGGTTTAAGGTGCATTGGTGTTTTCATTCTATAGATGTGACATTACCTGGTCATCCCAAAATAACTTACCCACATTCACATATAGATATCTGTAAGTTACTTTCTTTTATTACAAAACTATTATCAAGATTAATACCATATTTCCAATAAAAGTAGGTAAAAAATGAACTTCGGAAGGGGATAAATCAGGGTAACCGGGGTGTGTGTGTGTGAATGTGGTCAAAATACATTATATACATGCACAAAATTATCAAAGAATCAATAAATCGTTTTTAAAATGAACTTAAAAAAGAATAAAAACTTCAAAGAACTTCAAATATTTGGGTGGGAGTGTGGTAGAGCACCTGCCTAGCACAAGGCCTTGGATTCATCCTCGGTATCACACACAGAGCTCTTCATATGTTCAGTCACTTCCTTATTACTTTCGCACACTTAGCATTTAACCCCATTGATTGAGGCCATTCTGGGTAAATCCGGTGCTGACTTGTTCTCAATGAAGCAGCCCTCACTGGGCTGCAGTACCTGCAAAGTGTGCTTCTTGAATGACTTGTCCCATAGCATCTATAGGCCCCAGAAAGACCAGATGACTCAGGGAAATTAGTAATAGACACCTTTTACACCTCCTGGTTAGATATGTCCCCACCCACATAGGCAACACCTCAAAAACCCATGTGCTTGTTACTAGGAGCCCTGGTGTGGGTAGACACATAGAACCCGAACCCCTCTGCCAGGATCCTCACCACCCGACATTAGCGCATCTCATCAAGGTGTCTAGGTCCTCAAGGACAAACTGGAAATGACAAATTGGAAAATAGTACCCCCCCCCAAGAAAAACCCCACAAAGTTCTTCTCACATTCCAGAAATAAGCTAGGGCTTCCATTCTGCTTGTTTACATCAGGATGGAAAAGGGAAAAAGAAAAAAGGCTGGGAGGAGCAACACCTGGACAGTTTCCTGAGCTGGAGGAGGGTGGGCAGGCAGGGCATCCCTCCTGTTTTCTTCTCTTTACGTTCTGTTATTTTGCTAGCCACAGATGTGCTTAGAACTGGATGTGGGAATTAAAACCTGTGATTTGGAAGATATGTCTCAAATAGACATTCACTTACTTCCTGTACTGCACCAGGGGCTTGGCAGTGATGAAGGGTCTCAGCAGTGTCTGTCCGCGGCTCTCCCAGCACCATACGGTCGGGTAATAGGTTTCTGTAACCACGGGACAGTGGTCCTGGAGGAAGCGGCTGAAACTCTCACCTCCAGTCACTAACTGGGGTTTCTGCCGGAAGAAGCAGCATCGGTGAGGGGTCCAGAACAAAGTTTACGGCGGCCGTAAACCAGCAACCAGCGGATTTATCGTGTCCCCACCCGCAGGCCGCACGCGAACCCTCCGATTCCATCTCCCCGGAGACTGACGCACAGAAGCCACAATCACAACAGTCCCAAGATGCGCTCAGTGGCATCCCAGAGGACACGCGAACTGAGCGCCGGGTGTCCTCCCCGAAGTACCGCAGCTGGGCTGGCCGGTCGGGGGCAAGGGCCGCCGGGAGGACCTGGTGGCAGGACCTTGAACCGTGGCAGGCGGCTAGTGTCGCCCGCGCGCCCTCGGAGCAGCCCCGGGGCCCGCCACGCTCCGTCGCCCCCGCCCCCGGCTCACCTTGGCAATGCTGCTCAGGTAGTAGCAGGCGTAGGCGACGCTGAAGCCCAGGATCAGCGACAAGCCCACGCCCGAGCCGAAGAAACCGACGCGGACCTGGTGCTCCAGGTAGAGCGCCAGCTCCCGGGACAGCACCCGCAGGTCCATGGCCAGGCGCTGCATAGCGCGAGCGCGGCGCAGCTGCAGCGGAGGCCGGCCTGCGGGAGCGCCGGGACCCGCGGTGCGGGGAAGCGGCGCCGGCGGGGCGGAGCGCAGCCTCGGCCAACCGCGGCCCGGGAGGCGTGGCCCGCCCCGCCCCGCCCGCGAACCTTCCCGACGCGCTGGACCGCCCGGCGGAGGTGGACCCCCGGTGTCCCTGGAGTGCCCAGAGCGAGCGTGTGAGCCCTGCAGAAGGAACAGGCCGGCCACCACCTGCCGCCGTGAACTTGAAATAGATAGACTCGGCCGAGCTCGGGACGCAGCGGTTTGCAGAGAAGCGGGCACTTGCTTCCGATTCCAAAGTTGAAGCGGAAGGAGAGTGTGCACTACATTGGCAGAGAATCCTCTATCCTACTGGAGCTTGCTTCCCTAGGGAAACTATCCTCCACCACCCCCACCACCCCCACCACCCCAAAATCCCATCAACTGCAGACACTCATGCCTCATGCTCTCTTTTAGATAGCTAAGGGCTTTTCAATGAGAACTGGGTCTTGAAAAGGTCGGGAACCGGAAATAGGATTCAATCATGTGGTTGATTAATGCTGTGAACTCACAGGTGTATGGCAATTCTGGCTGATTACACAGGATGAACACAGGAAAGCATTTATGAAGTAGGTTCTCTTAGGCTTGTTTGTGGCAACGTGACAGAAGTTTGAGGATAGTTCCAGACATTTGAAACAAGGATGGCTAGATGTAAAGTGAAGGTAAGGGCTGATGAGACTACAGAAAATGTCACAGGTTTAAATTATTTGAATATATCGATTTTTTTCTTTTTAAAATCAGAGTCTTATGTAGCTCAAGCTTGCCCCGAACGCACTGTGTAACTAAGGGTGACCCTGAACTTCCGCCCTTCATGCTTCTAGTGCTGGGATTACCACCAAACCAAGTTTATACAGTGCAGAGGATTGAGCCCAGGCTTTGTGCCTGCTAGGCACTCGACAACTGAGCTACATCCCCAGCTATACATTGCTTATTTTTATGTCAACACATGGTAGTTGTATTTTATGGATCAGAGTGTGAGATGGCAATACATGTCTAATCTATAGTGATCAAATCAGGGTAACTAGTGTGCATTCCTGCAGACACTCATCACTTCTTTGTGTTTGGAACATATAGTTTTGAAATAATAAAGTGTTGTCAGCCAGTTAGGATTGTAAGTCAATGATCTCTCACTTGACAGGGAAATGAGATGGTTGGAAGTGAGCGATTTATTTGGCTTTGATTTGGCCATTGGAGCTTGTCAGAGTTGGAAACCAGAATAATTCAGTTACTTTCACTGAACAAGTCTCTCTGGATTTCTCACTGATACTTTGTTTTTGTTTCTCAACCAGTGGGTCTTAACCCTGGGGATGACCAACCCTTTCACAGGGGTGGTATATCAGATATCCTGCATATCAGATATTTACATTATGATTCATAACAGTAGCAAAATTACAGTTATAAAGTAGTAATGAAAAAATTAAGATTGAGGGTCACCACAACATGAGGAACTGTATTAAAGGGTCTCAGCATTAGGAAGGTTGAGAACCACTGGTCTAGACAGTCTAAAATCTAATGTATTTTGGGCTGGCCTCCTACTCACTGTGGAGCTGAGAATGACCTTGAACTTCTGATTCTCTTGCCTCCATCTCCCAAAGGCTGAGATCAGGGGTTGCACTGACACCATGTCCACCATGTTTTATGAGCTGCTTGGGATCAAACCTAGAGTTTTGTGCATGCTACCAAGCACTTTACCACTGAGCCACATTCCAAGCCCATCACTTTTTTGGGGGGTCAGGGTCCTACTGTATAGCCAAGATTTACCTGAAACTCACTGTGTAGCCTTGGTATCCTAGAACTCACAGTCACCCTGTCTCAGTCCCCCGAGTGCTGGCCATACAAGTGTATGCCACTACAACATGAACTTTTTAAAAAAAGTTTCATATGAGACAAGGTCTTACTGTGCAGGATGGCTGGGGAACCCTATGGTTCAGACTAGTGGGAGCTTGTGGCGATCTCCAGGCTGAATCTTTCTAGTGCTGTGATTACAGGCCTGTGCCACTGTGCCAGCAACATGTGTTGTCTTGTTTCTGTGTGTGGTGCAAGCTAGAAAAGCAGTCCACCACTGTCCTGTACTCCTGGCATGCTTCTCCTCCACCACACCTTGATGCCCAAGCCTCTTTCTTGTCTCCATTTCCTGTCTTTCTTGACTCAAGAACTGGGACTCCCAATTTACAGGTGAGAAAATGAGAGTTCTGGAGTTTATTCACTTTCAACTAACTTCTTTGATGATCAAGAGACCAAAAGACTTCAAAATTAGAGCTAACAGAGGAGTGAGCACTTAAATTGCAGAAAATGTGCTAAAGGGAAGAGTTGCACCAACACAGAGTTCTTAGAGTAAGAGGAAAACCCATTTTTGGTTTATTGTACAAAGAAATGTATTTTAATAGCATTTGGCAATGAACAACAATCTTTCTGCAGGCCAAAGAACAAGGCTTGGGATTCAGAAGCAGTGCCTTAAGAAGCTGAAGAGCTGGTGCTAGGATACTACTCAGTAGGCAGAGTGTGCTTACTCAGCATACACCAGGACCTGGGTTCAATCTCCAGCAGTGCATACATTTGACATGGTGGTGTATCACTGGAATCTCAGCACTGAGGAGGTCAGGAGTTCAAGGTCATCCCCTACTACACAGTGAGTTGGAAACCAGCATGGGTTATGCCAGACTCTGCCCACTTCCAGATATTGCAGCACTGGCCCCATGATGGCAGCACTCCTGCTGTTTCTAAGCCTTCCTCCATGGTGTTGGGCATCCATACTCACCACACTGGGCACCAAGCTCTGCTCTGGGCCATTAGCACTACTACCTTTGGAAACAACGTGCTGTCGTCTCTACCCCTCTGCTTCTTAACTTGTCTGGTATAAGTGGAGCTAAAAATTCAGTCTGGGTTACAGCTCAGCTTTCCTACAAAGGTAGGAAAACAACCACTGGTTTTTGTTGTTTTTCCTGTGTGCAGTGTTAGGGACTGAACCCACAGCCTCATGAAATGTTGAGGAGTGCCCCACCACTACGTTATAGCCCAGCTCTCATTCTCAGCTCCAATCTTTAGTGGAGAAGAAAAGATGTGAGCAAAGACCCGGTATCTTAGTGTAACTTTCAGTTGCTATTACATAATATCCAGAGGGTAAGAGTGGTTTCCAAAGGAAAGAAGCTTAGCTTGTATTTCTAGAGACTGGAAGTCCAGGATGACCTCATCTGACAAGGGTCTCAGATATGGTAAATATCACAAAGACAGCAGGCTGTGCAGAGGAGACAAACAGGTGTGGCCTTACAACAGTCTGCTCTCCAGAACCTACCAGCTCCATGAAACCTACTGTGAAGATTAATGTAGTCCCTCCAGAAAGGGGGTAAGCCTCTTCACTACCCCATTACCTATTCAAATTCTCACTGCCTCTCAGCATTGTTACCTTAAGGACAACATTTTGACATGAATGTTATGAAATAAACTTTTTGTACACTGTGAAGATGTGTCTTTGTTAAGGTGCCTTCTGATTGGTTTAATGAAAAAGCTGACTGGCTGGTAGCTAGGCAGGAGGTATAGGCAGAACAGCAGACACAGAGGATGCTGGGAGGAAGAAGGACAGAGTTTTGGGAGTCTCCAGAGATGCAGAGAGAAGCAAGATGAACATGCCATGTTGAAGGAAGGTACCACCATGTGTCAGAGGGTAGCTAAGAAATACGGGTTATTTTAAAATGTAAGAGTTAGCTAGTAACAATACTGAGCTATTGGCTGAGCATTTAAAAGTAATTATAGGTCTCTGAATGGTTATTTGGAAATGGCTGTGGAGACAAAGAGAAACTCTGCCTACACATGAGTTTCAAAGGTAGCATACCATTTTCAAATATAGCACATAAAAAATCTCTAAATAAGTTAAAACTTTCAACTCTTCAACTGATATTCATAAATAAATAACCCAGTAAGAATGTATATCTTGTTATACTTTCAAACTGTGTGTGTGTGTATGCATGTGCATGTGGAAGCCACTGGAACCTCAGGAGCTGGAGCTGTGAGCAGTTGGGAGCTACCTCACCTGTGGATGCTGGGAAGTGAAGTCCAGTTCTTTGTGAGAGCAGCAAGTGCTCTTACCACTAAGCTGTTTCTCTACCTCTCTCATTATGCTTTACTTTGCTTATAATTGTCACAATGAACATCTGCCAAAGAGTAAAAAGTTATTTTTAAAGACAACTTAAAACTCACAGTAAAGGCATAAATCACATAAAAAGGCCTATTACCAATGAGAAGGCCAAAAACCTTTTATTTATTTATTTTGGCAGATTTTTTGGGAAGTAACCATGGATGACCTGAAACTTACTTATGTAGACCTGGGCGGCCCAGAGGTTGCAACAGTCCTTGTAATTCTGCCTCCTGAATGCTGGCTCAAGGTCAAAACATTCTAAGATTGAATGGATGACAACTTTTAACAGGAACACATCACCACAAGTTTTGTGTTAATATACCATATTTAGTTCAAGTCTACTATACTAAAATATAGAAAATCTACCTAAAAATATATACATTCCAGAAAAATACAAAAGAGAAGAGTGGATGATTCCAGAGACTGAAAATTGGTGGCTAGATCTGAAAAGCAGAATTGACTTGTCATTAAACACCTTTTAAATTTTGTATCATGTTTTTGTATCTCATGTAAACAACAGCAAAGGGCAAAGAGAACTTTACTAGTTAACGTTGTTTCAAGTTTAAGGGCTAGACCACAGAAAATATCCTGGTGTTAAACTGATAAACTTTGGACAAATGTATCTTTTTGCTGTCTGGAAACCAGTAGGCTATGTCAAAGTGAGAGTGTGGGGTGCAATTCTGCGAACACCCTCGGACTATACTGTAAAAGGAGGACTGAAGCAATCTGCTAGGGCACTTGCTCCATGTCACTTGGATGACAAACTGTAACATTATTCCTGGATTTCATAGGAAATCCATTAAGTCTCATGTCTTAGAGGATGGGATTTGGAGACTTTTTGCTTTGGTTGGGTTTTGGGTCCTGAGGACTGAATGTGTGGGCTTTATCTTGAGCTATGCCTTCCACCCTGGGTAAATACACAGTTGACAGTGCATACTTGAATACAGCTGTGGTCTCACCCAGGGTAACAATGTTGTTAGCAATTTCTCTCTTGCCCTAGAATTCAATGTAATACATATACATGCATGGGGATGTCAGGTGTCTAGAGGTGGTGATCTCTGCAGCTCTCTAGGTTTAGTAAGCCATGTCTACCCTGGCCTAAATACCCAGTGTCAACATTCTAGGTGCTTCCTCCTCTTCTGGGCCATACAGACAGACTGGACTGGGAGAGGGAATTGGGGCTTTGAATTGTTGATCTGGGAATTTATTTTAAAGCCCTTTCTGGTGGCAGATACATAAATGCTGCTTGTTTTGTAAGGGGAATGAATTCCTCACTCAGGATGGAGAGAGATGAGTGGGCACTTATATGGCTAGACAAATCTGCAGACCACCCTATTGAATGGTTTCTGAGAGACTCACTCTTGCTCAGTGTCCTCTAACAGGCCCCATTGACTTGTCTCCATAGTTTTGTTCTTGTCAAGGAGTCTCTTCATTCAGAGGCTATGGTGGATAGTGTCTAAATCAGCCTTGCAGTGAGTGTACTATAGCGGCTGAACCCACACTGGGGTGATCTCCCCTCCCCCACCATGTTGAATGTGATTTCATAGGAAGCCTTGCAGTTTCTAATTTGGCCTTTGAAACACAAGCTGAAGGAAAGCAAGTTGCCATGTAGGAAGTTCTTCTCAGACCTTCTGCTCAGTGACAAAGCTTGGGGTGATCCCATGCACAGGCTTCTCATTTTGAGGGAAATACCCAGCCAGCCCCCAGATGTTCTGCCAACCCAGCTGAGGTACCAATCATCTGTGTAAAGAAATCTTCATGATGTTCCACTCAACCAGACCTGTCCATGACTCTGGCCCCAGAGACCCCACCACAGCCACACAAGAGCCTCTAGGCAGGGCTGGGGGATAGCTCAGTCAGTGAGGTACTGGGACAAGCAGAGAACCTAACTTTGAGCCCTAGAATCCATGGGAAAATCTGGACATGCATGCTTGTGATTCTAGGATGAGGAGGCAGAGACAAATGGATCTCTGGGGCTTATGGGCCAGCCTAGCCTACTCAGCAGGCTTCACATTCCAGCAAAAGATCTTGACCTCTGGCCTCTGTGTGCACACACATTCATGTACACACACACACACACACACACACACACACACACCACCTAGCTGAGCCCAGCTAACCTACAAAACTCTGTCTGCTATGACTGTACTTTGTTGTTTCAGTTACTACGTTTTTGAGGTGATTTTGTAGTCAACAATAGTTAACGAAAGCTAGTGCTTAGGTACTAGATGAGGTAGTGGCAGGAGAATTCAATTCTAGTTGTCTCCTTGATGTCAGTGAGCCAATATGTGATCCAACCATAAGGGAATCAATTTTTATTGCACTTTGTAAATGCTTGTTCTGAGTGGATGAGAAATTTAACTATCTCAATAATAGCTTCTTTGAAATAAATAGTGCAGAGGAACTAATATGGAATTTCTCATTTCTAATAGGTCTTCCCTGATACTTTTACCACTGTGAAATGTTTCAGAACAAACCTTTCATGACTGTGAGGAAGCTTCATCTGTGCCATTTAATAATAGCAGGCACAGATGACAATTCCAAGGAGAGCAACCCAGATGTGTGTGTGTGTGTGTGTGTGTGTGTGTGTGTGTGTGTGTGAGTGAGAGAGAGAGAGAGAGAGAGAGAGAGAGAGAGAGAGAGAGAGAGACAGACAGACAGTTGGACGGATGGACAGAAGGATGGACAGACAGACAAACAGGATCTCACTCTGTAGCCCAAGCTGGCCTGCTGGTACTCACTATGCAGACCAGGTTAGCCTCATTGTGACTGTTGGGATGATAGATATAAGGTACCATGCCTGGCCAAACTATTCTTTAAAAAAAAATTACACAAAACAATGAGAAAAATATGAAGAAAGAATGGATATTTAATGAAGTCAGGTAGTTAGAAGTATTTGTATTTTCTGTTTTTAAGAGCACTTACAAGTTTATTTTTCATAATTACATAGATAAACACATGTATTGATGCACTTTGACCCTATTATCCACACTCATCCCCCTCTCCCTCCCACTTCACTTTCCTCCTTTACAGTAAGTCCTCTTCTATTCTTTGTTTTGTTTTAATAGGACCTCATGTAGGCCAGGCTGGCCTTGAACTCCTGATTCTCCTGTCTCCACCTTCCAAGTGCAGGTATTACAGACATGTGCCACCACACCCAGCCTAGCATACTTAGATTTTAGTGGGGTTACTAAAGTATTTATTAATGAAGTGCTTTCTGGAGCATTAAAAAAAAAATAAATTCCAGGGGGAAGTGGGTGGGAATTGAAGTGGAAATGGGTTGGGTTAGCTGACTGTTCCATGGCATTAACTGTGTTAACCTCTCTACATCCATGCAATTTAGAGAGAGAATGTGTAGCTCAGTTGTAGAGCATAAGCATAGCATGGAGGAGGTCCTGGGTTTAATTTCCAGCACACACACAAAAAAGGCTGGGGATAATGCTCACTGGGTAAAGTGCTTGACATACAAGGGTGAAGAGCTGAATTCAGACTCCCCAGAACCTATGTCAAGCCAGACACGGTAGCACACGTGTGTAATCCAAGCACTCCTATGGTGGGACAGATGGAGCTCACTGCACAGCTTGTCTGGCACTCATGTGTGAAACAAGGAAGAAAGCGAGGACCTATACCTGAGGGCAGGGGAGCTGACTGATGTAAGAAAGCAAAACCAGGTTGCAGTGCACACCTTTGATCCCAGCACTCAGAAGGCAGAGCCAAGTGGATCTCTGTGAGTTCGAGGCCAGCCTGGGCAACAGAGTGACATTTAGAACAGGCACCAAAACTACACCGAGAAACCCTGTCTCGATAAACCAAAAAAAAAAAAAAAAAAAAAAAAAATCAAATCTAAGAAAGCAAAAGCAACTTAGATTGGAAAGAAAGGGTGTCTATTTGGCCCAGGAGACTTAGCGAAGATGCTCAGAGTCATCAAGGGTCAGATGAGTCTGTGGCCTTGGACCTCACTCCAGTCTATTATTTATACTCATCTCTGGAGTCTTGAGTACAAATGTGTGCATGGCTTCCCTCAACATTAATTTGTGTTTATTAGATTCAGAGTGTAGAAGCCACGCTGTATCCATAATAGAGAGAAAAATTATCCCTGCTTCCTCCAAGGTGACTGCGTCTTTTGGGAATAGCTTTGTGTGGAGAGGATTAATTTACAGACTAATAACCCAACAGGGGAGTGAGGAGGAAAGACAGACAAACAGAGAGGCACAGAGAATGATGTTCCTTCCCTAGGAAAAAGCCAAGGACCTACTTTTTATGAGACACGGAAGGAAGGAAGGAGGGGGAAGGGAAGGAAGACAGACAGACACAGGTTATAAATGTAATGACTGAGACAAAGATATCAGAACTACAGCTTAATTCTTCTATTTCCACTTCATGCAAAGAAGCAAATTTCTCTTAAAAATTACTGATGTTATGTGTGTATGCATGATTGGTGGTGTTGTATATACATGCATGTGGAGGTATGAGGACACTTTGGTGGAGTCTGCTCTCTCAGTTCATCTTTACATGGGTTCTGGGGATGGAACCCAAGTCACCGAGCAAGTGCCTTTCTTTACTGCTGAGCCCATCTCACCAAGAAGCAACTTTTAAAAAAGTATGATTATCATTCTCTCGTGTGTGTGTGTGTGTGTGTGTGTGTGTGTGTGTGTGTGTGTGTAGGAACATGCTCCCTGCTCCCTGGTGAATGTGTGTATAAACGTGCTCCCTGGTGTGTGTGTATGTGTGTGTATGAACATGCTCCCTGGTGTGTGTGTGAGTGTGTACAACAGCACCAGTGTGGCAGTAAGAAGACAACTATGGGAGTCATTTTGCTTCTTCCATCATGAAGTGGTTTTAGGGATTAAATTCAGGTCATCAGGCTTGGCATAAGCCCCTTTACCCACTGAACCATCTGGCTGGCCCAAGAAGCAACTTTTTGATCATATGGATTTGGAAAGAGAAATATTTTTGGTAGTTTTGACATCTGGGAAAACATTCTGTCCTGTTAATACTTAAAATATCTACAAGGAAGTGTAACCAAAAAGTAGTATAGAGTAGTCATGTGAAATGCTGTAAAGATTGCTAAAATTATCCCTCCCTCCCTCCTTCCCACTTTTCTCTCCCTCCCTCCCTCCCTCCCTCTCTCCCTCCCTCCCTTCTTCTGTCCCTCTCTCTCTCTTTCCTTCCTTCTTCTTTTGGTGTTTTGAGACAGGGTCTTGCTATGTAGCCCTACTGGCCTGGAATCGTTAGGTAGATCAGGCAGCCTTGGACTTTTGCAATACCTCTGCCTTTGCCTCCTGACTTGTGGGGTAAATTAATATTTTATGTTTTGGTGATCCCAGTCATAAAATGATTTCATTGTTACTTCATAACTGTAATTTTGCTACTGTTATGAATTGTAATGTACGCATCTGATATGCAACCCCCAAAGGGGTTGAGAATCACTGGTGTAGAGGATTGGAGTCTGTGATGATGGAACAAAGCATGGTAGCAGGAACATCTGAGAGCTTACATCCTGACATCTAAACAGTGGGCCAAAAGAGGCACACTGGGAATGGCATGGGCTCTTGACAGTTCCACCATTGGGGACCACGTATTCAAACATGAACCTGTGGGGGTCTTTCTCATTTTACTCATTCATCATTTATTCATAATGTATTCCCTCATTTATACAGTTCTGTTCCACCTCCTCCCCTTGGTGAGGGGTCAGGATATGTGAATATGATGACCACTGCTTCATATGACAAAGGTAAAGGAAGTTGCAGGTGTAATTTAGGTCTCTAGTGAGTTGACTTTGTGTTATCAAAAGGAAGATTATCTTGGGCAGACTGATCTAACTGGTTGAGTCCTTTAAGAGAGAGACCTGAGATCAGCGGCTTGACTGCTGGCTCTATAGCAGCAAGCCAATGCATTCTGTGAGCAACTGTGAGCTTGGAAGAGGACTTTGGACTTCAGACTAGACTCCTGGTTTGTGAGACTCTGAGCAGAGGATCTAGTAACTGCATCTGGAGTCTTGACTCACTCAGAGAGACGGAGAGACAATAAACAAGTGTGAAATCACTGTATCTGTGGCATTTTATAAAGCAGCAATGGAAAATTAATATAGTCTTACCAGTCATCTCTATTATCTGGCACTTCATCTATTTGTCTGTTTTTCTCCCTTGTTCCCCAGGCTGTTTCTTGTGAATTAAACAAGTTCAAGTCTGCCCAGTCTCATAAATCTATTCCTAATCACATGTTTCCATGTAGTTATCACCTTCCAAATGATAGCTAGACATCTTGAAAAAATAGTATGGCATCAGGGACTGCTTATAAAGGGGGGTTGAACAAGATAAGGTTTTGTTTTTCTTTCATGTGAAGGCAGGTAATGATATAGGGTATCGGCAGCAACTCAAAGAACATCTTCAATGTCCCAAGATGCTGTTTTTCATTGCTTAATGTGTATTCTTGTGGTCGCTTTTGTGATTCTCTCGGCCCTTTCTATTGTATTGCAGGCAGGTAGAAAGGGCAAGTGATAGAAGGCACTGTCACCTCCTTAAGGAGTGACCTCAGACACCTCACTCAATGACTTCACTTTCTAGAACTGGGCCAAATGGTCACACTGCCTTATGGGATTTTGGAAATGTCAGTCTTTAGTTGGGCTCATGGCTTCCCTCAACATAATAGGGGCCTCATATGTGAAGGAGATGGTATCTTAGTCTACTTGTGTTGCTATGGAAAAAAAAACTTTGTTATGCAATTTTTGTTGTTGTTGTTTCCTTTGTTTTTTTGAGACAGGGTTTCTCTGTGTATCCCTGGCTGTTCTGGAACTTGCTTTGTAGCCCAGGGTGGCCTCGAACTCAGAGAGATTCACCTGCCTCTGCCTCCTGAGTGATGGGATTAAAGGCGTGCGCCACTACCACCACTATCACTGTCTCCACTGCCGCCAGGCTGTTATGCAATTCATAATCAATGGGAATTTATTACTGAAAGACTAGAAGCTGTGAAGTTGAAGTAAAGACACCAGCAGGGGCCAGGCATAGTGGTGCAGCTCTGCAATTCCACTTCAGGAGGCAGAAGCAAGAGGAGAGCTGCAAGTCTGAGGCCAGCCTGGCTTACATAGCAAGTTCCAGGTCAGTCAGTGTGTATTAGTACTTTGTTTTTTCCTGAGACAGGATTTCTCTGTGTAACAGTCCTGGCTGTCTTGGAACTCACTCTGTGGACCAGGTTGTCCTGGATCTCACAGAGATCCTCTGCCTGCCTCTGCCTCTGCCTCCGAAGTGCTGGGATTAAAGGTGTGCACCACCACCACTGCCTGTCTAGTTACTTATTATTGTGACAAAATTCCTGAGAAGGTAACTTAAGGAAAAAATAATCTATTCCAACTCACAGTTTGAGAGTACAGTTCACCATGGTGGAAAAGACATAGGAGGCATGGGAGGTAGGTGGCATCTAGAGTCAGGATTCAGAGAAAGGAGGGGAGTAGGGAGGGTGAAAGGAGAGAGAGGGGAGGGCTGGTATTTAGTTCACTCTCTTCTTTATTCAGGGTAGAACCCATGGAATGGTGCTGTCCATATTCAGGTATATTCTCCCTCCTCAGCTTCACCTCTCTGGAAACGTTCTCATAGGCACTTCCAGGTGTTCGTCTCTTAGGTGGTTCTAAATTTTGTAAAGTCCACAATCAAGATTAATGATCCTAAATTCTCCCCTTGTCAACATGACACCCAAACATTTAAAGAGTATAATATCTCACTCACAACTTATGGCCCCTAAAGACTCATGTTAATTTTATAATGCAGCATTCATGTAGTCCATCTCTAAAAGTCCCCCAAATCTAGATAGTTCCAACAGTCTTTAAAAGCATAAGAGTAGTGTCTCAGCTGAGCATGGTGGTGCACACCTAGAATCCCAGCACTCAGGAGGCAGAGGCAGGTGGATCTCTGAGTTTGAGGCCAGCCTGGTCTACAGAGCAAATCCCAGGACAGCCAGGGCTGTTACACAGAGAAACTCTGTCTCGAAAAACAACAACAACAACAAAAACAAACAAACAAACAAACAAACAAACAAAAAATAGTCAGACTCTCCTGAGACATCGACAAACTCATGTGTGAAACCCTACAAAGTAAAAGTTGCAATGTAGAGTGGTACCAGAGAAATACTCTCATGGCGAGGAGAGAAATGGGGTATAGCAAAGACAGACAGACCAAAGTAACACTGAAGTATAGCAGGGAAACACCAAATGCTAAAGCTCTATATCTGCCATCTAGGGCTTATAGGAGCATCATTTGGGATTCAATGGGCTTGGAGAACCTACCTGGCAAGTTCTGCTGCCCACAGCACACAGAGCCTCTATCTTGGGCTAGCTCTATCCCATGCCTGCAAATTATCTTAGCAGATATCCCATGGCCATGGCATCTTCAACATCCTGGGGCTCTGTAGCCACTTAGGGTTCACCTTCCTAGCTTTATCACATGTCTGTTCGGAGCCTGTTTGCAGGGAATCAGACCCTGATACATGCTGCTTGACCCTGGTGACTTTCTAGAACCTTGGTACAGGCTCCGTGACGCTGTCACATTTGCATTCCTACAGGCCTATAAAACCAGCACTGTATCAGTCACCATTCTGGTGCTATGATAAATCATGACCAAGGCAGATTGTAGACGGAAAGGTTTATTTGTGTTTACAGTTCCAGATGGGTAAGAGTCCATTGTGGCAGAACTGATGGCTGGAACAGGAAGCCAAGGGCTCACATCTTGAACAATAAACAGGAAGCAGAGGGAGAGAACTGGGAAAGGTATAAATCTTAACTCTTTGTTTGTTTTTGTTTTTCAAGACAAGGTTTCTCTGTGTAGCCCTGGCTGTCCTGGAACTTGCTCTGTAGACCAGGCTAACTTCAAACTCACATAGACCCACCTATGGGCAACTTACCAGTGATTCTATCACTGAAGAAAAAATGATTCCTGTCCTTCCAGGAACTGTAGTATCTGCTCAGGGAGGACAGAGGCCTCATGAAGCCCCTCCCCATCCATGCTGGAATGTTACCTGGCTTGATCATGTTCAGGTCATCACAACTGTGGTCAGTTCATGAATGAAACAGTCATATCACGTCCACAAGGCAGCATGTCACAGCCCTCCTCCCCATCCTCCAGCAGACCAGGCTGTTGCTTAACCTCAGAACATCTGCCTCTGCCTCTGCAGAGCAGGAATTAAAGGTATCTATCACTACACCTGGCTCAAGGTAGTTCTGTACAGACCTGAATCCATTTATGAGGGTTTAAAACCCCTGACATAACCATCTCCTGGAAGTCTCTGCTTTCTCTTCTTTTCTCTAAATTATTTTTTTTCAAGTTATCACATTAGGAGTTAAATTTTAAGATAGGAAAACTTCAGGGACACACAGCCAGAATATAGCATTTAATGTCTATAACAGACAACAGACCCACTAGACTTTCTGGGATCCAGACCAAGACGGAGGAACTAGCCATCTCTGCCAAAGCTGTCTGCAGGAGTTCCCATGAATTCACTAGCTCTTCAAACTGTTACTGTTGTCTGATTTTTGCCTTCAGAAGTTACTTGAACTCTTTTCAAGGCCTGCAAAGACTTCTTTGTTATTATGTTATCTAGGCCTTTAGGTTGTCATCTTTTTTAATTTTTCTGCTGTTTCTAGACCAAGAATCTAATACATGCTTTGAAAATAAACACTGGCAGCTGGATACAGCAGTGTGCACCTGTGATCCCAACTATTTGGAAGGCAGACCGTTTGACTTGGGATTTGAGGTCAACCTGAGCAACATGAAACCCTGACACATTGTTGACATGTCATTTAGAGTTCACTATAAACATTTTTACTTCAAATTTGGTTTAAAGTAACAGTTGTCCTCTCCTTTTAGCTCATGAGTTGGAAACACTTATCAGAAAAGAGGGCTGCTATTCCCCACTTGTCCAGGCAGCTTCTGAGTCCTCCTGTGTTGAAGTGAGGGAAAGAGGAGAGACAAGGGAGCAATGGGATCTCATTCAAGTGGCTTTTATCTAGCTGGATTTATTTCCTTCTGGTACTTCACTTTCAGTGTGGGGATCAAATCCAGGACCCTGCGCGTGTAGGGCAAGTGCTCGACCACGGAGTCCTGTTCTCAGCTCCACCACGATTGACTTCATTATGGGATACATAAAGCTGACTGCTTTTTCTTTCCTTCCTTCCAATCTTCTTTATATTTCATTCTCTCTCTCCCTCTCCTTTTTGAGACAGGGTCTTACTATGTAATCTTGGCTGACCAATTTTTTTTTTTTTTTGAGACAGGGCCTTATACAGCCCAGGCTGGCTTTGAACTTAAGTAGCCAAAGATGAGTTTGAACTTCTAATCATCTTGCTTCTATACCCAGAATTCTGACACATTGTGGATTCTTTTGTTTTATTAATAAATAAATCTCGGGGATCAGATATTAGGGTTTAAAATCTGCTGTCCTCCTTTCTACCTTCTCAGATAGAAAAGCCCTGTGAATCTTTCCAAGTCCCTCCTTATTTCTCTCTGAGTTTCTCCATTTCCTCTGAGTTAGTCAGAAAACTTTATGGTTTATTCAGGCCAGCTCCACCCTCTGAATCAAGGTTTAATTCCATTGGTGGTCTCAAAACAACAATACAAACAAATCTTCTGCAACATTTCCCACTTCTTTTCTAAATAGAAAAGATTTTAACAATAACATAGTAAAACTATATACAATAAGAACAATTATCAAGTAAGAATTACATTCATGATGTCCAATTCATGTGTACTAGGCAAATTCAGAGAAAATACACCATTATCTATCCTCTCTTGGTGAGTGCTAAGTTTTGTATCTAATTTACTTTCTATCATAACTAAGGAAAACTGTAACTATAACTGTCTTTAACACCATCAGAGACCCAAGAAGAATACAGTATTACCTGAGTAAACAAGAGTGCAGAGCAAACAACTTGCAAAATTATAGAAACAACAGAGACATCTTGTAGTTTGGGCAGTCACTCCTTGTTCCTCTGCAATGTTGGGTCATCCATCTTTGGCCAACAGGCCTAGAATATCTGACAGATCTTTCTGTGAAGCAGGAAAATTTGAAGGACTGTCCTACCTTGTCTTGGCAGAGTTTGACAGTTGCCTTCTTTTGTGTCCTGCTTGTCCAATTTAGAGATCATGTTGTCAGCAGTCGAGGTAAGAGCAGTTTCTTGCCCAGTGGCTAACTTTGCCATGATGAAAGCAAACTCCACATGGAGGTTCTTTGATGCCCATAATTCTTTTTTGAAGTAAATTGATGCTGCTAGGAGCAGATGTGTTTCACTGTCATGAAAAGTCTTATGTTATTAAAGCATTTTAAATTCCATAATTCTGTAGGTCTCTGAAGTATTTGAAGACCATCAATCTATTTAAAATATATCTCTGTTTGACCTTGAAAACATACCTAACATGACTATAAGTTTTATTGTTATAGATGACTGCTAATCTTTCTTTATTATCCTAAATATATTTCTAGGACTAGAACTTTACATTACATTTTTTAAATGAGCTGCATAGGTACAATACCTTGAAAAAGAATGAAAACATATATACAATATAACAAAAGTAACCTTAAATTTGTATCAATGTATAAAAATCCATAACAATATAAAATATTTGAGACTAGCAATTGCTTTTTTAGCTTAAAAGTAGATTCAATAATCTGCCCTTTTATCCTATCATTTCTGTATCCCCACTTTTCTTTTCAGAACAAGATCCCTGAGTCTAAAGTCCTTTGCTTAGTTTCATCCCTGACCATGACCAATAACAACTTGTAACCAACCCTCCTGAATGATAACATCCACCGAATGACCCCAAACCACCCACCTCACCTCTTGGGAATGTGGGCATCATGTTCTTCAAATTACTTCCTATTGTCTGGGGGTGATGGCATCTTTAGGGGACCCTGAAAAAAACTGAGATAAAGATCAAGTCCTAGGAGAGTTGCCCAGTTTTGGTGTGGTGGAAAAGTGTGAGGCTTATCTGAAGTTCTGGCTGGAGTAGTCTAAGATGTTGGACCATCTAAGCTAACTGCCTTGAAATTGTCCTGACCAGTTTGTAGTCCAAAGCTGATCTTTGAGTGGTAGTGGTGTTTATCAGCTTAGTGGTATTATAACAATCCAAGTGGAGTCATCATTGTTGGGCCTTATCCTCCCTTTGGAGACTTCAAATGTTGCTTCTAGGAATGGTCACCATTCACTACAGAAAACTTGAACATTTTAAATGTCATATGCAGCAGATCTCAGACAGGTTAAAGGACTACAATCTATTAAACACACCCAGGATATATAAGAGTTTAATTCCTAATATCTGCTTTAGACTCAAGTCTGAAGTCACCTACAGGAAGCTAGATAAAGCTTATTTCTAGAATTAGTACACTATATGACCGTTAATACCATGATAGAAAGTTTAAATATATATACATATATTAATCTTATAAATTTTGAGATAATATTTATAATTTAGGAAAAGTTTTAGAGTCAAAATAAAGCCAAGGAATTATGAGATTAGTGACAACAGAATAGTCCCTTATTTTTGGTTTTTCTTCTGTGCCCTATCAGGTGATTCTTCTGACATGAGACAGAGACTTTAGATTTTCCTTTAACAAGCATGCTTGGGTTTAGAGAAGGAGAGAAACATGCTCTAACTCCAAAATCAGCTTTAAATTTTAATTGAGTTGGGATTACAAAAAGGTCATTTGCCTTATATGTCTGTAGAGAACAGCAGAAACAAACATTTGGGAAGATTTCTGAAAAAAATTTTTGAGACAGGGTTTCTCTGTGTAGCTTTGGAGCCTTTCCTGGAACTCACTCTGTAGCCCAGGCTGGCCTCGAACTCACAGAGATCCGCCTGCCTCTGCCTCCCAAGTGCTGGGATTAAAGGTGTGCATCACCACTGCCCAGCTGATTTATGAAATTTTTTTCTGTTGGAAATGTGCTATACTATTAAGCTGATTTACTCTTTTTTTGGACATTTTCTCTGTTTCATCCTTTTTTAGATGTCTTATTTGTGCAGTGGTCTTCAGAGTCTTTAGTTGGATGCTTTTATTCTCCTGGAAAGACAAAAACAAAACCCTGACCCAACCCTAACATTGTGGAGTTTCCCTTTTTGGCAGGTTATGTTTGATCAAATGAAAGACATATGTCAGTCTTGTAAGTTAGTTTAGATTGAATACCATGCTCTTTGATGAACTATCACCTCTCCTAATCAAAAGGTCTCTCCTGTTTGAATCTAATCTTTATCAATGTTGATAGTATCCATAGTTTATCTTCTCCTGTAGAAACAAAAGCAAACCTCTTTCCCAATGTAACACATATCCTGGTTTCCATTCTGAGGTCAACACATCTTTGAATTATTCATGGGGATTTAACTCAGCAGTTTTTTCTCCTAACCAATGTCTCTCTGCAGCTGTTGTTTCTCATTAGCATTTAAAAAACTGCAAGTTAATAGAGAATTGTGCAATATATTGCTGGGGGTCATTTTCACCCATTTCTGTTTATTAAGCATATCTTTTAAAGTATGATTAGATCTTTCTATAACTGCTTGTCCTGTAGGATTCTGTGGTATACCTGTAATATGCTTTACATTGTAACATGCAAAACACTTTCATTTTACCAGAGACATATGCTGGAGCATTCTCTGTCTTAGTTTGTACAGGTATCCCCAGGCTGGCCACTACTTTTTTTTTTTTTTTGAGACAGGGTTTTGCTGAGTATCTTTGGAGCCTGTCCTGTAACTCACTCTGTAGACCAGGCTGGCCTTCAACTCACAGAGATCTTCCTGATTCCTAAGTGCTGAGATCAAAGGCTTGCACCACTATAGCCCAGATAAGGGCCATAACTTCTAATAAATGTATGATTATAGAATCAGCCTTTTCAGAACACAAAACAGTTGCCCATTGAAATCCTGAATAGGTATCTATAGTATGGTGTGCATATTTTAATTTTCCAAACTCCACCAAATTATACACACCCATTTGCCAAATTTCATTTGGGATACTTCTTGCAGGTAGTGGAGTTTGTTTATACAAAGAACAAGTAGGACATATCCTTATAAATTTCCTTGGTTTGTTGCCAAGTGATTTAAAAATCTTTCTTCAAACCTTTGCTTATTAACATGGTGTTTCTTGTGAAATTCTGAGGCTTCTAGCATTTCCTACCAATAGCTGATCAATTTCATCATTATCTTGTGCTAGAAGGCCTGGTAGGCCTGCATGGGTTCTGGATTGTGTTATATATAAGGGGTGATTTGAATTTCTGATTATCTTGTAATTAAATAAAGAACAAAGTTAATTCTGAATCATCTGGAATAAGTGCAGTGGTTTCAATATGTAAAACAACACTTTCTGTATATTGAGAGTTAGTAACTATATTGAGAGGTTCTGGAAAATTTAATAATACCATAAGTATAGTATATAATTCTGACTTTTAAAAAGAATCATAAGAGCTTTGAGACACTTTACTTAAATTTCCTGACTTACAATATGCCCTTCCTGATTTATTTGCGTTAGTATAGAATGTAGGGTTTCAGAAATTGGTGCTCCTTGTACCACATGTAGAAGGACCCAATTAGTTCTTTTTACAAACTGAAATATTTTTCTTTTTTGATATTTGCTGCTAATCTCTCTCAAAAAAATTACGGTAAGCTCTTTTCCAATGTTCATTTTCTGCCCATAATGAGAAAATTTCAGCATTTGTAAAAGGTACCACAATTTCTGCTGGGTTTATTCCTGTAATTTGATAAAGTCTCGTTTCCTTTCAGAATCAATTCAGAAACCTTTTCTACATAGGTTTTATTTATTTATTTATATTTTTTTTTACTATGTTTGTGTGTCAAAAATATCTATTCTAAAATATTATCTTTTTTTCTGCATAAGAATTCCTGTGGGAGAATGCATAAAAGTAAAATAACCAGGATATTATCAAGCTCTGGATCCAAATGATCCACATGTGCATCATATAATTTCTTTTCTACCAAAGCCAATTCTCTCTCATCTTCAGATGAGAATTTTCTTGGACTATTTAAGTTCTTATCACCTTGTAAGGTTTTAAATAAATTACTTAGTTCTTGAGTTGTTAATCCAATTTTGGGCCATAGCCAGTTAATATCTCCAAGCAATTTTTCAACATCATTAAGAGTTCATAATTGATTTTCACTGATACTTCTGTGATTGAATTTTTTATAAATGTATCTTATATTCTAGCTAATTAATGCAATTTCCTCTTTGTATCTTTTCAGGAGCAAATTGTAATTCCCAAAAAGGCAAATTTTTCTTTACTTCTTCAAACATTTTTTTCTAAGGTATCTGTGTCTGAATCATCTAGTAAGATATCCTCCATATAATGGTAAATGATAGATTGAGGGAAGTATTTATGGATAATTTTCATTCATGCTTATACAAAATATAAGGTAGGGCTATGTAACAGCCCTTGTGGAAGAACCTCCCACTGATATCTTTTAACAGGCTGGGAATTATTATAAGTAGGCACTGATAAGGCAAATTTTTCTGTATCCTGTTCTTGGAAAGGTATAGTAAAAAGCAGTCTTTTAAATCAACTAGTATAATAGTCCATCCTTTAGGTAATAAAGAAGACAAGGGAATTCCAGGCTGTAAAGAGCCCATTGGCTGGATCACCTTTTAATAACTCTTAGATCTGCTACCATTCTCCATTGTCCAGATTTCTTTTTAATGATAAATACAGAAGAATTCCAAAGACTTGTTGATTCTTCAATATGTTGAGTATTTAGCTGCTCCTGTTCAGCTGTTTTAGTGCCTGTAATTTTTCTGATGTCAAAGGCCTTTGTTTGGGCTGGAGAGATGGCTTAGAGGTTAAGAGCACTGGCTGCTCTTCCAGAGGTCCTGAGTTCAATTCCCAGCAACTACATGGTGACTCACAACCATCTATAATGAGATCTGGTGCCCTCTTCTGGCATCCAGGCATACATGCAGGATATCATAATAAATAAATAAATGAATAAATAAATAAGTAAATAAATAAATAAATAAATAAATAAATAAATCTCTTTTTAAAAAAGGCCTTTGTTCTACCCAGACAGGTTAGTCAGTTAATCATTTCAAAGGCAAAGCTGTTGGTTTCCTTTGAAAGATCAATAGCTGTGGTGCCTTGCTTATGGACAACCTGGGTGGTTGGTGACTGTTATTGATAATACCTTTTAATATTTCTCTCAGAAGCATTCTTTATTTTATGGTTTGTTTCTGATATTGGAGGAATGTTAATCTGTGCTTTCGGTTGCTGTAACAAATCATGCCCCAATAAATTCATTGCTATGATTGTCACATATGGCTTTAATTTCCCTACCAGTCCTTTTGTCCCTGTACAATCGACCCTCCTTGTGCTTTGTTTTTACATGAGATAAAGTTCCAATTCCTAGAAGCTGAATAATTACCTCCTGAAGAGGCCAATCTGGATGCTAATACCTTGGTAAAATTATTGTTACATCTGCACCTGTGTCTAGCAAACCTTCAATTACAATGCCATTTTCTGGTATCTTTAGCTTTAGTTTTTAATCATTTATAGAAGTTTGCCAAAATGCTTGTTTCATGGTCTGTCCTGAAAATTTTATTTTGTTTATTGAAGCTTTTCAGTCATCCAGGGCAGTATGGTTTTTAACAATAGGCATTAGGTCTTTTAATTGACCTGTGGAGGAGTTTCCTCCATGGTGACAGGAAATGATTGAACCAAATTTTGACATTAGGGCCTGTGAGAGGTTCCCTAAGGTGTTTCCTGATGACAGAAGATTATCTTGCTTGTCCCTTGTTGATTTTCATTCATTAGTCCAATGCTGGCCTTTGCTACACCTTCTGCATACTCCAGAAGTCTGGGGCCTCTGTTTGGATCATCTCTAGAAAAAAATATTGTTTCTAGGAATGTCTTGCCTACAGTCCCTTTTCAGATGACCTTGCTTACCACAATTAAAACATCCAACCTTTTGATTTTTCTTGAAACTTTTAGAAATCACTTCTATCAAAGTAGCATCATAAATGTGAGATTCAATATCAGCCATATTTCTAATCCATTCATCTATTGGTGCTGATCATGCCTTTAAAAGCCTAATCACCTCTTTACATTCTGAATTAGGATTTTCAAAAGTCAAAAACTAATATTCATCTGACTTCTGGACCTGATACTGTTCTATTTACAGCTGAAGTCAATCTTCGTTTAAAAAAAAAAATCAGTGAAGGCTTGATTTGGACCTTGTATAATTTTAATAAATGACTCTGATCTCTTTCCTGATTCTTCAGCCTTATACCAAGCATTTAAAGATGCTAAATGACATAGGACCAAGGTGTGACCATCAAATCCAAACTGTCTTTGCAAATCAACATATTGGTCTTCACAAAGTAACTGATCTTGGGAAATATTAATGCTTCTATCCCTATTTCATTGTTCTATGACCCTAGCTTCTTCTGTCCTCCATTGTAACTGAGGACCAGCTTCTAATATTGCTGTAGCTAAATCTTTACAGTCTTGGGGGATAATTCTGCTCTGAGTTGCTCATAAATTTAACATTTGCTTCACATTCAGTAAATGTATACTATATGAAACAAGCACTTCCTTGAATCTCATCAAATCTTATATTACTATAGGGATCCAGTTAACCTCTTACATAACATTCAGGGGTACCTATCATCTGGTGGGTGTTCTTGTATAGTAACTGGATAAACTAAGGTTGTTTTTTTAACAACCTAGGGCTGCCCATGATCAGTTTCATCATGCAGTAATACAGTAGGTTCTTGTCTAAATGTCTGTCTGTGTCTGAGTATTTTTCTTATTTTCATAAGTAGGTCTTTCTAAGGCTTGTATTTTATCAGTTAAATTTTTCTTATTTTCATCAGTATGTTGTTGGGGTTTTTTATTCTTTTGGGGGCCTGCCACCCAGCTCCCATATAAATCCATCATGTAGGCTTATTCTTAATTATGAATGCCCGGCCTTAGCTTGGCTTAGTTTATAGCCAGCTGTCCTTAAATTATCCTGTCTAAAATGGGTGCATGCCTTCAATCCCAGCATTTGGGAGGCAGAACCAGGCAGATCTCTGTGAGTTTGAGGCCAGCTTGGTCTACAAAGCGAGATCCAGGACAGGCAACAAAACTACACAGAGAAAACTTGTGCCAAATAAATAAATAAATAAATAAATAAATAAATAAATAAATAAATAAATATCCCATTTATCTTTTGCCTTTGGGCTTTTCCCATTCTCTTACTTCTGTAAATCTTACTCTTACTCCATGGCTTGCTATGTAGCTGGGTGGCTGGACCCTGGAATCCTTCTCCTTCTCTGGCTCCTCAATCTATCTCTCTCTATATTCTCTCTGCCTGGCAGCCCCACCTATCCTTTCTCCTGCCTTGCTATTGGCTAGTTCTTTATTAGACCACCAGGTATTTTAGACAGGCACAGTAATACAGCTTCACAAAGTTAAACAAATGCAATATAAAAGTAACACATCTTAAAATACCCTTCTGTATCAGTAAATCTTTTTAAGGCTTATACCTTATTAGTCAAATTTTTATTCTTTTCATTAGTAAGTCTTTCTAAGGCTTGTATCCCAGTAGTAAGTCTTTCTAAGTTTTATCTCTTATCAGTCAAATTTTCATATTTGGTACAGTTATCAGACCACTTTTTAAAAGGATAAAATATGAATTACCAAACTGATAATTAATATGATCAACATTATGCTAATACCAGATAAGTTTGTTATCCCTTCATTTAATTTTCACATTTTCAAAGCATCCATTGTAGAACCATACAGATACCTAACTTCCTGTACTGTAATATTTTTGTTGATTTATTTATTTTATGTATATTAGTGTCTTGCCTACATGTATGTCTGTGTGAGGGTGTCAGATCCCCTGCAACTGAAGTTACAGTTGTGAGCTGCTATGTGGGTGCTAAGAATTGAACCCTGGTACTCTGGAAGAGCATCCAGTGCTCTTAACCACTGAGCCATCTCTCCAGCCCCTGTACTGTAATGTTGTTTTTCATTCTTAAAATGGAAAAAACTTTTTTTGAAACCTGCTTTACCTTTTAAGAACTCCCAGTTGTCTCACCAAATCTGCTGCTGCTGACAGCATAGGTGGAACTGTGTATGGATGTATCCAGCTGCAGAAACAATGTTCAGCTGTACAGGCAGGGAGGGAGGGCATGGCAGAGTGCCCAGAGTTATTTGGCTGTGAGGTCAGGGAGAGTGGGCAGGGCAGGGTGCCAGCTGAGCTAACTACGTGCTCAGGCTGGGGAGGGGGCATTATAGCTGCTCACATGCAGTGCAGGGATGGGGGTGAGCTACCTGAAGAATGTAGGGAAATTGGTTGGAATAGCCCATGTCTGGGATGCAGAGTGGGAGGGGACCAAACTACTTGCTGACAGCGGTGGAGGCTGGCTGCCCAGGGAGTGCGAGGAAGCCTTGACTGGCTGTTGCTGCACCTGGGCAGAGAGCACACGCGGTGCACAGCCAGGGAAGGGTCTGCAGTGATGGGGGAAGAGCTGGTGGCAGCACTAAGCCATTGTGGCATGATCTAAGGCAATGTGTTGGATGCCAGATAGTGTGGATTCTTTTATTGTTTTATTAATAAAGTTTGGGGTTCATAATAATAAATATTAGGGTGATAATCTGATATATCCACAGAGCAATTGAGAAAAAAGATCCCCTACCCTCTCCACTTTCTCAGATCGAAAAGCCCCACAAAACTTTCCAAGCACCTCCTTATTCCTCTCTGAGCTGGCCAGAAAATGCTATGGTTCATTCTGGCCAGCTGAATGGAAACCTTTTCTCCAGCCCCAGCCAAGCCCTGTTAGTCTGACAACCCACTTATAAAATAAACACACAGACACTTATATTATTTAAACTGCTTGGCCATTAGCTCAGGCCTATCATTGTCTAGCTCTTACTCTTATATTCAGCCCATTTCTATTAATCTATACTTTGCCACGTGGCTTGTGGCTTACTGGTACCTTACATCTTCCTTGTCCTGGCGGCCACTGGCAGTGTCCCCTTCTCCCTTACTGTTTTCTCAATTCCTCTCTGTTAGTCCCTCCTATACTTCCTGCCTGGCTACTGGCCAATCAGTGTTTTATTTATACACAGTGATATCCACAGCAGAACTCCACCCTCTGAATCAAGGTTCACCTCCATTGGTAGTTTCGGATTAAAAATACAAATTTACTGCATCACTGTGGCACTGTGCCTGGTTTGTGTGCTAGGGATGAGTCTCAGGGCTTTCTGCACGTGAGGTGTAATAGTAGTGTTGCTGACTTCTGGCATCATCTGGGGGATGCCTGTGGGGACTAATCTTGATTACATTAATTGAGATGGGAAGATCTGTTGATAGTGGGTGGCAGGGGCAGCACTTCTTTTGGCTGGGTATGAACTATGTGGTGCAGGGAACTGAATAGCACAGGCATTCATTTCTCTCTGGCTCTCCACTGAGTATGATGTGACCAGCTGCTTCATGCTCCTGTTGCTCTGGCATCCTTGTGCTGATGGCCTGCACCCTTGACTGTGAGCACCCAGAACCTTGCTCCTTTATGTTGCTTCTGTTGGTGTTTCATCATAGCAACAGGGGAGAAACCAAGACACTGGGCTGTTCTCCCAGCCTTCAGTCTGACTGCTGTATTCAGACACTTTCTAGAATTTTCCAAAAGATTTCCCTGCTTTTGCTATTATTATATTTGATACAGGTCAACACATATCTTTGCCTGGTCACTTAAGATGTCTACCCTCAAGCCAGGCAGTGTGGCACACATCTTTAATCCCAGCATTGGGGAGGCAGAAGTGGGTGGAGCTCTTTGAGTTTGAGGCCAGCCTCATCTACAGAGTGAGTTCCAGGACAACCAAGGATATACACAGAAACTCTGTCTCAAAAAAAACCCCATAATTAATAAATGAATGAGAATTCTGGGAAGTGAAGGCTGGGGAGGGGAGACACTGCCAGCCGCCACCATGACAAGCGAGATACAAGCCACAAGCCACGTGGCAAATATAGATTAATAGAAATGGGTTAATTTAATATATAAGAACTAGATAGCAAGAAGCCTGCCACGGCCATACAATTTGTAAGCAATATAAGTTTCTGTGTGTTTACTTGGTTGGGTCTGAGCATCTATGGGCCTGGTGGGTGAGAGAGATTTGTCCTGACTGTGGGCCAGGCAGGAAAACTCTAGCTACAAATGGCACCCAATGGCTTGAGTTTCCACCTTGAACCTGAGAATATTTAAAAACCAATTCAAAATGGAGCTAAAAACAGCTTCTTAGTTGTCTCTTTCAAGTTGTCAGGTTCCTGGCATGCACGTTTGACCAGCAGTATGGTGGGAATGAGGCATTTGCAGCAACACATTATGCATGGTGGATCTAGCCTTTGCTAGTTTAAAAAAAAAAAAAAAGGTTTCTTAGAACCACTGTTTCTAAGAGTTGATGGTGGCTCCCAGAGCAGGCGGTAAACATACCACCTCCATGTTGGGAAGCTGAGGTGGGCGGAGCCACCAGCCAAAGCTGCTACTTTAGCCCTAGTAATTCTGCAGTTTAAAACAGTAGATTCACAATGAGACAGATTCAGATGGAACAAGACATTGAATGCTTTACAATGTGTGTAAAAATGTACATAGGCTTGAAAGAGAGAAAAAAAGAAATATATACAGTTATATGAAAAAATAGATAGTTTTTAAAAATAAAGTCTTTAAAGAGACAGTAAAGGTAGTATAAAAAATAAGCCATGTAAAGATGGATATTACACAGAGAATCTAGATTGTGTTCTTTGGGGGTTTTTAACTGAAGAAAGATATTTGATTGTAAAGGCAGCAGAGTTAAGCCAATCTGTATATTTTAAAGACACCTTGACTTCAAAATTTGTATGTAAGGATATGTTCCTTTGGAAAGGAGGCTCTGCTTTTGTTTCCACAGAAAGCCAGAGGCTGTGGATTTATTCCAGATTAAGATACATCAGGTTTGACCAGCCAAGATCCCCTGGAAGGTCTCTGTTGACACCATGGATGATCCAACATCCAAAACAGTTTCAAGGCAACTGGCTCAAACAATATACCCTCACAGACTACTCCATAATCCTAAAATTTTCTTTATGTCCCCATAAGATACAGTGCTCCCCTCCAGTAGGAAGTAGTAAGAGAAACTACACCCAAATTCCCAAAGATATCAAGCTGGCTTTGGAGATGGAATTGGCTCACTCCTTCTCTAAACCCAGGCATATTGCTAAAAGAAAAGGTTAAGAGATTCTTGTGTCCCAAATCAGAGGAGCCTCTGGTGTGGGACAGAGAAAAAACAATATTTTTATTTAAATCAGGTTGATTATAAATGTGATCTCTTTCTAAAAAAGAAAAGGGGATATGATATAGATAATAGGATGAAAGGGTAGATTAATGAACATACTTTTAAAGAGGAACAACTTGTTTAAAATGTTTTACATTGGTATAGATTTTAGTCTATTGATACAAACTTAAAGTTAATTTTGTTATACTGTATATATATTTCTACTCTTGTTTAAGGTATTATGTTTGTACAGCTCATTTAAAATTGTAATGGATAATTAAATAGATTAATATTTAGTCATCTATGATAATCATACTCGTAGCCATGTTAGTTAAGTCTTCTAGGTATACATAGATATATTACAGATAGATAGGTAATCTTCAAATACTTCAAAGACCTACAGAATATGGCATTTAAAGTATTTTTTAAAACCTAGACTTTCTGGACAGTGAGACATGTCTGCTCCTGCAAGCACTGACTTACTTCATAGAGGAGGGTGGGCATCAAAGACACTCCATTATAGAGTTTATTTTCTTCTTGGCAAAAATAGCCATTTGGGCAAAAAACTGTTCTTGCCTGGACTGCTGATCAACTGGACATGCAGGACCCATAGGAAGGTGACCACTAAACTTTGCTTGACAAAATGGTCCTTCAGGTTTCTGCTTTGCAGAAGAAACTGCCAGACATTCTACAGGATACTGAGAGAAGTGACTGAGAGATTCTAGTCCTGTGGGCTGAAGACAAATGTCCCAACTTTATAGAAGAACTTTGGATGACTGTCCAGGCTGCCAGCTGTCTCTGTCTACTCTTGCAAGACTCCCGAAAGTTGCTTGCATCCTTTTCCCATTTCTCAGGTAATATTATATCCTTCTGAGGTCTTTGATGTGGTTGAAGACTAGATAGTTATAATTTCCTCAGTTATTATAAAAGGTAAGTTAGATATAAAACCTTAGACTCACAAATATTAGATAGGACATCTTCTTTAATATTATAACTGTAATTCTTGCTTGATAATTGTTTTGTTATCTGTAATTTTACTATATAAAAGTTAGAACCTTGCTTTTTGAAAAAAAGGGGAAGTGCTGTGGGATGTTCAAGTATGTCAAATGTGTTGCTCTGATTGGTTAAAATAAAACACTGATTGGCCAGTAGCCAAGCAGGAAGTTTAGGTGGGACAAGCAGAGAAGAGAATTCTAGGAAGTGAAGGCTGGGGAGGTGAGACACTGCCAGCTGCCGCCATGACAAGCGAGATGTAAGGTACAGGTAAGCCATGAGCCATGTGGCAAGTATAGACTAACAGAAATGGGATAATTTAAGATATAAGAACTAGATAGCCAGAAGCCTGCCATGGCCATACAGTTTGTAAGAAAAAAAAAGAATGAATGAATAAAGAATGAATGAATGAAAAGAAAGATTTCCTTCTCAAAGGGCTGGAGAAATGGCTCAGTGGTAAGGAGCACTGGACACTCTTTCAGAGGACCAGGGTTTGATTCTCAGCACCCACACAGAAGCTCAAATCTTTCTGTACCTTTAGTTCTAGGGGGTACAGTGCCCTCTTCTGGCCTCCAGGGGCACTGCACACACATAGTATACAGACAAACACACACAGTAACAACTTAGAACAAATCTCTCCCTCTATTGGTGTGCATTTGCAAAGTGTTTCTACTGAGGGCTCCTTGCTCCAGAAGCAGATAGTGCTCTTTCCCTCTGCTCCACTGCCGCCATGTGTCTCAGGGAAGCTGGGACCCATTTGCAGGGAAAGCAAATGAGGCACTTCATCAGCAGCCTGCTCTGCATATGTCAACCTTCTGGGTCCCCTACACTGTGGGGGTCAATTTATCTAGTGAGCTAAAGTCACTAATCCCGATATTGGGGGAAAACTTCTTCCCTCTTTGGTCCTCTTTCTCATGGAGTCTGATCTGGTGATAGGCAAATCTTCCTCCAAAGAAAGCCTACCCTCTCCTCCCCTTATCTTTTCAGCCATAGGTCAGCCAAGGTCCTGAGACACATTTTTTGTTTGTTTTGAACTAGAGTCTCCCTCTGTAGCCTAGGTTGGTCTAGAATTCATCAGGTAGCTCAGGCTTTCCTCATATTCATGGCAATCCTCTTGCCTCAACCTCTCAAGTGCTGGGATTACAGGCATGAGCCACCATTCCTGAATTCCAGGATCTATTGTGCCCACTTTCTCTGTAAACTGTGCCGTTGGCACCTCACACTCACTCTGAAAAGCAGGATGGTGTTAAATGTCTTGGTGCATTTTCAGAGATGGTAGAGAAATAGTCTCACTTCATCATCTTGGTAGGCTGTATCATATAATTTGCCTCCTTTTTATTTCCATGAATTTCAGGGAGCAGTCATTTTCTTCCCTGGAATTCACTCTCCTTTGAAGGAGAGAATGATACTCTGAGCATGGATCAACTTATAGGTAGACTGTGCTACCTGGCACTGTAATGACTAGAATGTTTAAACAGAAAGAAATGGCCATTTTATAACTGAACCTTCACTGACAGTCAAGGAGGACAGCTACCAGGTGTGAGTGGTGATAGTGTTTGCACCATTTCCTTGAGACAAACTAAACAGAGTGAGGACGATCATCCACAGCAGGTGAGGGTGTGGTGGTTTGGGGGAGAAGTGCATATTCTAGAACATGTCCTTCTGATGGAATCCAGGCAGGTCATATGAAAGAAAATCCTTAAGAACATCTTTGGAATCTCTGTTTTAGGTGTGTTTAATCCATTCCTAAAGGATGCACTTTCCTTGGAAAACAGTCTTCGATAGGAGGGGAAAGAAGACTCTAGAAGCCCTTCTTATCACCTGCTGAGATAAGAGTCTTGAGAGATTGAGCACTTGTGGGCCTCACAGTCAAAATAAGGGTCTACTGATCCATGACACATGCTGTCCAAATCCAGAGTACCTGGGCAGAGTACAGAGTGAAGGTTTGGAGGAAGGGTACTGAGCTGTGTCTGCATACTGCAGTGAACTGGAGTAATTTCAGTAGATTCTGGAGATGGAGAATCAACAGAGGTGAAGGGAAAGTGTGTAGTTTGGTACAAATAATTCTATTTGTTTATTTTTGGGAAAAGATTGTTGTACAGGCTAGACTCTAACTTCTGGATTCTAACAATCCTCCTGCCTCAGTTTCTCAAGTAGCTGAGACTACAGGCACACAACACCACCCTGGACGGTACTAGGAATTCTACCTGGACTCCCTGTGGTACACAGAGAGGGGCACAGTGACCTGATGAATTGCTCAATTTGCACAATGAGCATCAGATAGCACGCCAAGAGGAAGAGAAAGCACGTTCTGTGATGTCCTCCTGGGAAACCACAGAAAACAAAACAAAACAGATCTAAGATTTCCTACGCTTTGAGGCTCAGATGCTCACTTCCCGTAAATGCAACTTAGGGAGGAAAAAGAAAGGACTGCCATTTGCTGGCTGAAATCCAAGGTATTGATATCGGTCTAGTAGGATGAAACATGCCATGGTTCTCAAAGGCAGACAGGCAGAGGTGTGTGCGCGCGCGCGTGTATGTGTGTGTGTGTGTGTGTGTGTGTGTGTGTGTGTGTGTGTGTGTTAGGTGTTTTTAAACAGAGCACACCAAGAGCCAGTCTGGTACATAGGTCAGATTTAATTTTTCACAAGCTGGGCCATATAAATGTTGGCCATGACTTTCTCAAGCACCGTTTGGGGCTTCTCAACATGTTAGAAGGGACAAAAAAGGAACCCCAAACCATTATATGTACACATAGTATTAGTTCCTCTGTCTTGCATGTGAGGTCAGGTAACCGCTGAGGATATAGAGGGAGCACTAAGCTGACCCATCTTCTTTCGCTCCTTTTGCTCAAACAGCAGACACTATCTACAACGTCAGGTGGTTTCGCCAACCTAGCTGGGAATCCAAACCATTCAAGTCTAGGTATTGCATGGTATGTTCTGACATAATCATTACTGTTTTTCTTCCACAGACAGTTCATCCTTGAGCACTTAGCCTGCTTTCTTTAGTTCTCAACTCCTTATTTCTGCTCTTAAACCAAGTATTTGGAGGTAGACCTAACACCACATCCAAATTAAGAATGAACATGAGACCCGGGTGTATTGTGACCTCAGAGTCCAACTGCAGCATATGTACACAATCTCTTTAGAGGTGTCACGTCAAAAAGATACTTGTGCTGAGACTGTTGGCAAAGAACCCCCTTGCTCCCTGGAGTTTCTAGGTAAGGATGGATGAAGTCAGGAACTGGAGGCCACTAGCACCTGTAAAGGAACCCAAGGAAAGGAAAAGCAGAAGTGAGGAGAACCTGGTCCTAGAGATGTCGCCTGAACTCTTAAATCAACACACACTCATCAGAAGTTCCAAGGGATTTTTTTTCACAGTTAGGTTATTCAATGGATATGCCCTTTCAGTTAAGCCAATTTAAATACATTTTTCTATATTTTTTTTTTCCTTTTTTTTTTTCTTCCAGAGCTGAGGACTGAACCCAGGGCTTTGTGCTTGCTAGGCAAGTGCTCTACCACTGAGCTAAATCCCCAACCCCTTTCCTATCTTTTAAAATAAGAAATTCCATTGAATACAAAAGGATTTCTATTGTTTAAATAAAATAATTTTAGGAAGAAAGAGAATGAAAGTCATCAAAAAATAAATTTCTGAAATAACATATTAACATTTTAAGAATTTGAAATGGGCTGGAGAGATTTGGCCCAGTGGTTAAGGGCACTGGCTACTCTTCCAGAAGACCTTGTTTAAATTCCCAACAACCACATGGTATCTCACAAATGTCTGTAACTCCAGTCCCTGGGAATCCAACATCCTCTTTTGGCCCCTAGAACACCAGGCTCACATTTGACACACAGACATATATGAAGACAATATATCCATACACATAAAATAATAAAGAAGGAAAAAAATGATTTGAATAATTTAGAATTATATTCAGTTTCAAGTTACAAAACGCCTGGTGCCATGAGTCTATAGTCGTAGCGCTTGGAAGGCTGAGGCAGGAGGGTTATGAGTGAGAGGCCAATCTGGGCTTAGCAGTAAGATACTGTTGAAAACAGTAATTGGGTTGTGAGCCTTCAACGCCCGAGCCATCTCTCCAGCCTGATACTGTTGTCAAACATAAACCAAACAGCCAACTACACAAGCCCCCTTTCCCAGAAAAAAAAAAAAAACAACAACCAAAAAACCCAAACCAAACCAATAAGACACAAATGATAATCTAAAACCATTCTGAAAAGCATTCTTATCAGAATGTGTGGCTTTTTTTTTGGTTTTGTTTTGGTTTTTTGTTTTTGGTTTTTGGAGACAGGGTTTCTCTGTGTAGCTTTGGAACCTGTCCTGGCTCTCACTCTGTAGACCAGGCTAGCCTTGAACTCACAGAGATCCACCTGCCTCTGCCTCCTGAGTGCTGGGATTAAAGGCATGTGCCACCACCCGGCAAATGTGTAGCTTTTTATAGAGCACCTGGCCCAGTCTGGGCCCTGGGTTCCGTTTCCAGCACTGTGAACAAGCACACTAAAACCAAACAGCAACAAAAAAGGGTATTACTTTGTCATACAGAAATTAGAAGCAGTGAAGGGAAAGTGCCAGGGTTAGATAGCCATCAAGGATCCAGAGTCCTTTTCATGTGGAACTTGGAAATGCAGGGGCTAGATAGATAGTCAGAGGTCAAGCAGACTGCTCCTGCAGAAGACCTGGGATTGGTTTCCAGTAACCACATGGTAGCTCACAACCATTATCAACTCCAGTTCCAGGGGATCTGATGTTCTCTTCCAGTTTCTGCAGGTATCAAATATGCACACATATGGAGATTTACATAAATGCAAGCAAGCCACTTATTCATGTAAGATAAAATAACTAAAAACCCAAAACACCTGGGGCATAGACTGGGTAAAAGTGGAACTCCAAGACCTAGAGTGAAGACATTTTTGAGTGGACTGTGATGAATCTGAGAAGCCTAAACTCATAAGTCGTCCTAAGGTTTTTCCCCTCTCCCCGCTTCCCTTTCCTTGTCTTTCTTCCCTGTCTCTCTGCTTTCCTAACTAATTCTGAAATAGTTTTAAACTCACAACAAGTTTCCAAAACAGTACAGAATTCTCGGGTTCCCTTCACCTACTTCTATCCAATGACAATATCTTATATAACACCAAAGTACCTTGTCAAAACCAGGACACTGACATTGGTACAATATTATTAACCCAAGCTCAGACCTTATTAATACTAACCAGTTTTATAATCACATCTGTGTGTGTGTGTGTGTGTGTGTGTGTGTGTATGTGTGTGTGCTTCTATGGAATTTTATGGTTTGTGTAGATTCAATTACCTGATCACAATTAGGATACAAAACTATCTCATCACCACAAACGTACTCCTGGCTTAATCCCCTTTCTTTAAGCGTAACCCCTGGCAAGCAAGTGTCTGTTCTCTATACAATCTTGTCACCTTAAGAATGCTAAATAAGCTGGGACAGTGGCACATGCTTGTGGTCCCAGTATTTTGGAAGTAGTGGCAGGAGGGTTAAGTATTCAAGACCATCTTCAGCTACATAACAAACTTGAGGCCAGCCTGGGCTACAGAAGATCCTGTCTTTAAAAGACCAGGAAAAGAAAAAGCCTGTGAATAGCCAGGCAGTGATGGTGTGCTTTTAATCCCAGTGCTTGGGGGGCAGAGGCAGGTGGATTTTTGTGAGTTCAAGGCCAGCCAGAGCTGTTAAACAGAGAAACCTTGTCTCAAAAACAAACAAACAAAAACAAACAAACAAAAAAACAAAGAAAAAAGAAAAATCCCATTAAATAAGCGGAAACATACAAACATACAGTATATAACTGAAAAAAAAAATGTCCCTGAAATCCATCAGAGTTGTTGAAAGTGTTGATATATTGTTATTTTTTTATTATAAAATAATATTCTACTCACTGAGCTTTGGTTGGTAACTAAGACACTCTCTTTTTTCAGTGTCTGAGGAGACGGGTTTTCCATTGACTGATCTCTTTCTTACTTCATCTGAAGTAGTTCTATCTCACCCAGGGGAAGATAGCTTACTAACAAAAATCCAACCAAACAAAACCAGCCCTGTGCTGCATAGCAATGCTTTGGTCAAACACACACACACACACACACACACACACACACACACACACACACGATCTACATAGCCAAGATGTACACAGGTTGCAACATCTAGGCCTGTGTGTCCATGATGTTACTACAATGTTAGCATCTATGAAGGATTCCTGTCAGGTGATACATGACAGCTGCATTCCAAAATTTTCTAAGAAAATTGAGAATACACATAGGAGGATTCTAGAAATGCTCCACTATAAGGAGCAGCACGTGATGGAACACTCCATTGAGTTGATCAACATGGGAGCACTTACAAGATTTTCCTCATAGGACATGGGACTCACATTAAAATGTTAGCTTCCTTTCAGTAGGTTGAAAAGCCACATCTTTTCTGGTATAATTTTTTTTTTTTTTGGTAGTGCTGAGAAGCTGTCTTATAACCTGACACACATTAGGGAAATTCTCTACCATTCAGCTATATCCCTTGCACAGTTTAAGGGGGAAGAAAAAGGCTTTGGGAGCAGGGAACATTTTTGCCTGAGGACATTCTTCTAGGATACGGAGAAATACTTTGATGAAGGCACCATCTGCATTTTTTAAAGAGTTCATTGACATAGTTCCTATATCTGCAGACTAGGGGTGATGGTAGATTTTACCACTGTGTTCTTTGAATTCAAACTACACTAATAGACACCAGGAAACAATGTATATCCACCAAACCAAGGTGAATACAGTAAGTACTAATGTGGCAATCAGAATGTCTTAATTCCCAGAGTTATTTGGTTGTGGCTATTAATCACAGCAAATTAATTAGATATATTCCTTATTTGAGTAAATTTTGATCTATGGAATCATAAAAACAGCAACTCTGGTAAACACAGATATGACTTGAACCACTTCAGGAGGGATCATGGCCTTCAGCTAGTGTCTGGACATGAACTGTAGTACAGCTCCTTAGAGACAGACCATGTGACATAGTTGAAAATCTATCCTGTGATTTTTCTTCCCTTTTCTTTCAAAAAGAAGTCAGAAGCTCCCTCCCAACCAAGGACATGAAGGAAAGGAGATTTCCCTTTGAGAAATCCCTCCATACCGGCAACAAGTATTCTAATGCCTGTGGGTCAGAGGGAGCTTAGTAAGTTATGATTAACCCAGTTTTGGCTCCAGTACAATATAGTGATTCTAGGTAACCAACTGTAGTTACTTCTTTACTTTCTGGGGATTTATGCTTGTTTTGTGTTTTGGGTATTGTTCTACTACATCATGACTAAGGCAACTTATGAAACGAAGCATTTAATTGTGGGCTTGCTTACAGTTTCAAAGGATTAGTCCACAATCATCATGGTGAGGAGTATGGCAGCAGGTAGGCAAAATGGCACTGGAGCCGTAGCTGAGGGCTCACATCTGATCCACAAGTTGAAGGCAGAGAGAGAGACTGATTGGGCCTATCATGGGCTTTTGAAACTTCAAAGCCCACTCCCAGTGACACATTTCCTCCAACAAGGTCACATCTCCTAATACTTCTCAAACAATTCCACTAACTGAGGATCATGCATTCAAACACATGAGCTGATGGGGACCATTCTCATTCAGGACCACAGCCTGCAAGCCATTCTAATAAATCCCATATATCTATCTTCATTCTTTCAGCTCTGTTCCTCTGGAGGACCAACTAATACAGTCACCAAGCAGTGTGCACAGGAGGTTAACAGCAGGGTGCTGGGTTCCAGGAATCTCAGACTCTGCTTCCACACTCTTGGAAGACGTCACTGGGAAGCATGTTTAAACTGAACATATGTGACATCACTTCTGTTAAATGGAAGTCTGGTAGAAGGACACAGTGCTCCTGAAGACCAGAACCAGCAGCCCCTTGTTATCTGTAAGGGAGGAAGAAGACAGGAGTCAGGTCTTGTCCTGCTTCTGCACAGCTGTGGTGGCTTCAATGCTGCCCTCGGTCCTGGGCATCTGAATACTTGGGCCTATTTGGGAAGCTTGGCAAGTGTGGCCTTGTTGGAAGGTGTCACTGGAGGTGGGCTTTGCAAATATAAAGATCTGTGTCATTTCAGATTTGGTCTCTGCTTCCTGCTTGCAGTTTGAGATGTGAGCCCTCAGCTCTCGGTGTCAGGTTCCAGCTGTCAAGTCTGCCACCTGCTGTCATGCTGTCTTGTAAACCCAAAGAAACCTTCCTCTGTAACTTGCCTTAGTCATGGTGTTTTATCACAGCAACAGAAAGAAAACTAATTCAGAGAGACTTGGGCAGTTTCGGGACACCTATACAGGCAAGCCAGGTCCAGCCGCTGCAGGATCAGGGCGTGTCCTGTGCTCACAAGCTCTGTCTCTGGTAGGGCAGTGCAGTGGAAGGTGGTATTGGGCTCTTTGTCTCAGTGTTAGTGTGAATGAGGGACTTCGGTTGCAAAACAGCCATAGTTCCAACAACAGCAGAAGCTATTCACTCAGCCTCAGTGGCAGTCATGTGGTTCCTACCCCGTAACAGGCCTTTTGCTAACTCTCTAATAATGACATGGGGACTTTCTATGAATTATGAAAGCTTGGTCTTAGCTTAGGCTTGTTCCCAACTAGCTCTTAAACTTAAATTATTCTGTTCATATTAATTTATGTTCTGCCATGTGGCTCTGTTACATCTCCTCAGTACCATATGTCTGACTTCCTCTGCATCTGGCTGGCAAATCTCCTGTCTCAGATTCTTTCCTAGAGTTCTCATTTCTCCCCAGAAGTCCTGCCTAGCCTCTCCTGCCTAGCTATTGGCCATTCGGCTTTTTATTAAACCAATCAGAAGGTGCCTTCGGCAGATGAGGAAGGACAGACACATCTTTACACAGTGTACAAAAGGACTATCTCAACTCTATCCCTTGCCATCTTTCACTTCTCTAGTACCAAGAGACGGCACTTTCTAGTGCACTGATGTCTTTTCACTTCTGCTGCTCTCCCAACACTTTCTGAAGTCAGTTTGCTATATTAAATTTCTGCTGCTTGACTACTTAAGAGAGATTTGTATTTTTAAATGTGAATAGCCAGTGATAAGTGCACATGACACTCAGCTGGACTCCATTTTTCCCCTTTCATGTAGATGTCCTGAGTTCTAGATGATGGACTGTGACATGTGGTATCTGGAGTAAGGATCTTAGGAGTTCTGGTCGTCTGTCTCCTCCCTCCCTGTTAGCTGTCTTAGGTGACAGAGCAACACCATGAATCCCTGAATTACCACCTGGAAGAAACCACTCACTTGCTTCAGCCTCCAGAGTGCTTTCAGGCATTTATCTATGGTCAGAAGAGAAGAAATTGTGTAAATTTTGAATATTTCCTCCAAAATGCAAATAAGGTAAACTTAAGTGTAAGACAACTGTGTTAGTTACATTACAGACCCATGTATGATACAGTAGTTTCCATGATGATTCATATCGGTTTTGGAAAATACCAATATAAACATCTAAGAATGCAGGAATGACCTAGGAGAGAAGAGAGCATGAAAACTTCCCTAAAGATTTTTAAGAAATCTTTTTTTTTTTTTAAAGCTGAGGATGGAACCCAGGGCCTTGCGTTTGCTAGGCATGCACTCTACCACTGAGCTAAATCCCCAACCCAAGAAATCTTTTTATAATGTCTATTTTATAGGGCAACATACACAATGTGGATATATAGCATTTTTTTTTTTTTTTTTTTTTAGGGAGTTTGAGGCCAGTCTGGGCCTCATGAGATGCTGTCTTAAACAGCAACTCTCCCCCAAAAAGAGAGCCACTAGTTTAGATTACCTCTTAAATGCCTTCCCAGTTTAAGAATCTACAGCTATCCATTTAAGGTAAAGTAAAATTCTTGGTTTTATCTGCTTGTTTTTTGAGACACAGTCTCACTAAGTAGCCTAGGCTGGCCACAGTCTCCCAAATGCTGAGTTACAGGTGTGGCAATGATGCTAGGCTTGGGAAATAAAATGCTATTAAGATTTTCTGTGATTTCCTGGGTGTGATGGTGCAATTTGAGAGTGGAGGCAGCGAGTCTCCAGGCTGAGGCCAGATTGGACTACTTAGGGAATTCTGTTCCAAACGAAATCCCCGTAGAGAGGGCACTGAAAGTCCAGAGGCTGGGAGTGTAGCCGTAACTCAGTGGTAGTACATGTATGTGCTTAGCATGAGAAAGAGCCAATGTCCGGTCCCGATCATCCCCTTCCAAAAACCAATTTAAATATATGTCATAATAAATATAATCTTATGAATTATCCTGACTCTGCATGAAGGCAAGGCACAACTTTCAAAAGGCTTAAAAACACACTACCAGTCACCCACTCTGGTTTAAAACGTTTGCCATTTGTACAGGGACTATAAATCACTTTTAATCTGTGCTGTCATGTGCCCTGTTCTTGGTCCGGTTAAAAAAGAAGTCCCCCAAAATATGCAACCCTCAGTACACACCCAGTGCACCTGAGAACACCAACTCTGACCTCGGCAGAGCAGCCGCCGGCTGGCAGCAGCCTCACACTTCCTCTGGTCCCACTTCCAGGCCTTCGTCCTCACAGCCAATGGGAAGCCGGGCTTGCGGCCTCCCTGGTCCCGGTCGCGCGCGTGCGCACTCCCTCTGCGTCCCCGGGACGCTTAGGGATCCGTTTCCTTCTCTTTCTTTCCTGGATCGCGCGACTCCCCGAAACCCTTCCCACCTTGTTCTCGTCGAGGAGCACGTCGCAGTGCCTCACGAGGTGCCGCTTGGGCCCGGGACGCGGCGGTACCCGGATGTGGAGCCGCTCTCGCCCGGCGGGGACTCGGTGGCGGGGCGGAGCGCGGCGGCGTGCGCGGGGGCTGAGGGAAGCGGGCCCCGGGGCCCGGGCGCCGGCCGCTCGCCGGTCGCTAGCGCCGCTGCCCACCGCGGAGCCGGCTCCCGGGCGCCGAGGCCCGAGCGAGCGGCTGGGGGCCGCTGAGGGCCCGCAGCTTGCCTGGCCTCCCGCTGCGCTCGCCGCCGCGTCCGGGCGAGCCTCCCCCGGCCCTCCGCGCTCCCGGCCGGGGGAGAGCGAGGTTTGCTGGCGGCCGTCGCTGTAGCCCGGCCGGGGAGCCCGGGGCAAGCGGCAGAGCCCCCGCGCACGGCCGCTCGCCCTCGGCCTGCAAGCCGCCGCCGGCGAGCCGCCGCGGGCGGGCCTCCAGTGGGAGCGGGGGCCGCGACGGCCACGGCCCGGCCTGGGCGAAGGGCCCCTCGGGGACCGCTCCGCCGCCCCGGTGAGTCGGCCCCACGACCCGCGGGGCTCGCTGCCGCCCCCACCGGTGCCCAGAGTGCGGCCCGGGCCCAGCTCCCTCACGGCTCCCCCGCCGGCGGCGGCGCCCACCGTCCGGGCCCCGATGAGTAACTCCCGCAACAACCGGGTGATGGTGGAGGGGGTCGGCGCCCGCGTAGTGCGCGGCCCAGACTGGAAGTGGGGCAAGCAGGACGGCGGCGAGGGCCATGTGGGCACAGTACGGAGCTTCGAGAGCCCAGAGGAGGTCGTGGTGGTGTGGGACAACGGCACGGCCGCCAACTACCGCTGCTCCGGGGCCTACGACCTGCGCATCCTGGACAGCGCGCCCACCGGTAAGCGGGGCCAGCGGGTCAGCGGGCCCGGGTGCGCGCGTGGGAGGAAGGGGCGAGGCCAGCCGCGGGACGCCTGCCCTCACAGTGCCGGGCCACGGGGAGTTTGAGGTTCCAAACCAGGTAAACCAAAACTTAGGACAGACAGATGCCCCTCATCTCCAAAGGATCGGTGGAAGGTTTCCTAGGAAGGACCATCAAGTTTCCTAGATGAAAAGCATCGCAGACAACAGATTTCCTCCGCTTTTGGGGCGGGGCGCCGGGGAGGCTGTCAGTAAGCATTGACATTAATCAGCCATCAAGTGACAACTGTCTGATGGGAGGCTTGCCTTGCCATATGGTGTGTGGAGTTGTCAGGGGCCCTTCCCTTGGTGTCTTCGCTTTGTTGAACTAGCTTTTTTCCTTCCCGCCAGTGACACAGAATGATTTATGAGTTCAGATGATAAATACCATTTGGGACTGTGAAAATGCATTTTCGTCCACATTGTTTAATTATATATGTTTGTAGCAGAGCTGTTGAGTTCGTGGTATATGTGTGTGTGTGTGTGTGTGTGTGTGTGTGTGTGTGTGTGTGTGTGAGAGAGAGAGAGAGAGAGAGAGAGAGAGAGAGAGACTCTGAGACTTTTTCCAAGGGGAAGACAGACCTAGGAAACGAGGTTCTTTTTCTTTGATAGCATCCTATCTGAGTAACACGATGCGATGTTAAAATTCTATACATTCATCTTGAGAGTTAGTGATTTTCGTGGTTTACTCCATTATAGGGGTCTATGAGTTATTTACACTATATTTTTTTTTAATGTGACAAACAAAAGAATTGCTCTCACAAAATAAATACGATTTATTTTAATGTTTTTACTTGGATCCATTGTTTTGTTTTGTTTTTGTTTTTGTTTTTTTCAAGACAGGATTTCTCTGTTTAGCCCTGGCTGTCTAGGAACTAGGTCTGTAGACCAGGCTGGCCTGGAAACTCACAGAGATCCGCCTGCCTCTGCCTCCCTAAAGATGTGGGCCACCACCTCCCGGCATAGATATGTTCTTGATAATTGTATTCATTTAGGAAGTTCAAATTAAAATTGTATTGTGCTTCAGAATTCCTAGCTACTAAGACAGTTTGGCAGATCCTAATCTTGAAATAGGTGTATAGTCGCTGCTACCAACAGAAAGAAGTTAGCACCAGCCAACTCAGTTTTGAACAAGTAATTTATAAACTTCTGTTAAGCTTTTAAAGAGAAGGTCTCATGCAGTCCACTGTCTTGGACTTAGTGAGTTGATGAGGCTGGCTCTGCTGATCCTCCTGCCTCAGCATCCCCAAGTGCTGGGACTACAGGCATGTGCCATCATACCTAGCTGAAAACAGTATTTTCTCTTAGCTAGTTTTTATCCACCGAAAGGGATGTATGTGCATAACTCAGAAGGGCAGCCATGGTTACCTGTTGTATATTTTTGCAGTTGTAAGCACAGATATGAATGCACTAAATACAAATACAATAAACATTTAGTTTTCTGCACTTTGCCTGTGTGCACAGGGGTGGATTACATCTGGGTGTGCAGATGTGTGGAGATCAGATCCAATGTCTGCCGTCTTCCTCAGTCAGTTCTGCTCTTTGAGTCAGGGTCACTCATGGAAACTGGAGCTCACTGATTGCTTAGTAGGGCTGAGTTGTGAACCCTAGGGGTCTTCTTGTTACTCTCTCTTCAGCCCTGGGATTGCAGGCACTGGAGTCTTAGTTGGCATTTTTTAGCACAGGTACTGAGGATCCCATCTGGGCTGAGCTGTCTCCTCAGCCCTTTTCTGCACTTTGACTTCTTTCAGTTAGTAGTTCTTATTGGTGACTTTATTCTTATGGGTGAGCAGTGTCCCGGTGGTTGAATGCAGAAGTGCACTTTCTCAGTAGTTTATTAATAGGTCTTCTTGCAGTGATACCATATATGAATCCTACAAATCCTTGTGCACATGTCCCATACTTTGCTGCACCAAACTATGCATGCATTAGTGTTCTCATAGATGTTAACTGATTGCCCTCAAAGATATTTGAAGTTACATTCTCAGCAATTGTATCTGACATATATGCCTGTTTATACACACTTTAAAGTTTTGTTTTATGGTAGCTCAGTCTGAAGTCTGATTGCAGTATAATAATTTGGAGGAATTTTTAGGATCAGTGATTGTAGGTTTATTGAGAAATTTAAGTGTTGGTTCTAGGGTAGTGGTATTCGTTTCTTCTCAAACATTTATTATTTTCTTTGTGGTGAAAAACTTTAAGATTGCCTTTTCTACAGCACATTGATATTACTGAATTCACCCTCCTGTGCAGCAAAGCACCAGAACATACTCTTCTTATCTTCTGTCATGATACGGGGCTCATGTCTTCCTGTGTGTTACAAAGCTTGGTGTAAAGGCATGTGCGTTAAGGGTGACTTTCAGAGCCTTTGTTTATCAGGATTGTCTAACTTACTTGCTGATGGAAACCGTTTATCTTGTTCATCTGGTTCCTTTTGAACATACTGTGTTGGTGCTGGGGATGGAGCCCAAGGCCCATGCTGTGCATTCTATCCCTTAGCAAACATTTGGAAGCTCTTCTGTGTGCAAGTTTGGTAGTCTTTTAAAGTATTGAACAAACATAAGCTCTTAGCTCTGGTTTTCTCTCTAATGCTTATAATACTCCTTTTTTTTTTTGCTTCAAAATATTTAATGAATAATGTCCATTGACATATTATTACATCATTTTGTAAGATTTATTCTGTTATAATCAATACTTGATATTTATTTACACAATAATGAAAATGACAAAATTCATCTTTCACTCTGAAGTAATTTTAGGCTTACAAAAATATTGTATACTAGTAAGATTTTTCTGGCTTTCACTCATCTCTCTCATTTAATGGTCTTCTTTAACTTTGGGCCATGTTCTCATGCTTTGTCTTTCAGAGGTACCAGCCACTAATCATGTAGACTGTCCCTCAAACTGTTTCCTCATGGTTAAATGCCAGTTAAGCATTTTGGCGAGAGTATAGTAGAAATGATTTTGCCCTTTGCAGTATTATTAGAAGATGCATAATATCCATCAGTCTCATTACTGTTAACTTAGTTGGTTCTAGGGTAGAGGTACATTTATTTGTGAGTGTGAGTTTGAGTTTGAGTGTGTGTGTGTGTGTGTGTGTGTGTGTGTGTGTGTATTTGTGTATGTGCTACAGTAGGTGTGGTGGTTCACTCCTTCCACTATGTGGGTCCTGGGAATTGAACCTGGGGGTTAAATTGTCAGGCTTTGAGACAGGCATCTGTACTTCCATCTTCCCAACTCTGTTGCAGTGTTTGAATTTATATCCTAGGTTAGTCAGACCTTAAGAAGAGGAACCTTTGGTAGGAGTTTATATTATATAACTTGGTTCTTAGATACATTTGGCTAATTTGTAGTCACCAAGGAGATTGTGGAAGTACATAGGTTATTAGGGGTTGTGGAGTTTATGATCAGGTAGGCATAGTTGACTTTATCATTTAATCACTGGTTTTAGAGGATTTGGAGGAAGCATATTTTTACTTTAGATTTGTCCTGTCATCATTGGAGGCAGTACTGTATGATTACCAAGGAGCCTGGAGAATGGGATTTAGGATTTTCTCAGTTCCCTCTGCTAGTCTTGCATGTGGCAAAGGTGGTGGTGGTCACCAAAGTCGGCTTTATTCAGACTCTCCCAGTCATTATTGGTCCAAGAGGTTGGAGTATCTGTGTGGAAACTCTGTGTCCTGGTCTTCTAGCTAAGAATGTTTCTCAAGTCACAGGTGGTAAAGCCCCTCAGGTGTTTGTAAGTAGTTGTGGGTTTTAAAGGTGATGACCCAGGATTAAAAGGAAGAAATCTTTAGATTTTTCTTTTCTGAGCTTCTCTTCTGGTCCATTTCTACAACTGTAGGAGAAAGGTATATTGTCCAGGGGCCTTAGGAGAACAGAGGTTGGGGGAATAAAAGAGAACAGGATGGCAGACCAGGGGAGGATGAGATGCCATTGAGACTGCTGCTTAGTAATAGTTAATAACATCTGCACAGGAGTAGATTTTCCTGTAGATTCTGACTATGCATAAAGACTTCGGTAGGACGACTTTATTTCTGACTTGTAGAACAATTTTTAAGTGAAGTCCATCCAAGGCTTTTGGATGGGGGCATTGGGGGCTAGGGGTAGAACCCAGAGTCTTGAGTAACCCACGCCTGGTCTTACTGCTACTCCTCTTGTGTTGGGTTCTGCCTTGGTTGCATTGAGCAGCTCAGTAAACCAGCTTAGTAGACCCTGTAGTAACATTTCTGACCTTCAGGAAGGAAGCGCATAGACCATTCTGGCGTCTCTAGAATGCAGATTCTGACTCAGCTGCTCTGATTCTGCAAGAACTAGTTTCTCCCCCTCCCCCTTTTTCTCTCCCCTGCCCGCCTTTCTCTCTCTGTAGGTATGCATGTACCTTTTAACACAGCTGGTGGCTAACAGATAGAAGAGAGATGAGGTCAGCTCACTGCTTTCCCTCTTGATCTCTCCGCGGTCTGTAGTATAGTAGTTCAGAAATGATCACCACCTGTAATAACTTCACTGTGAGGAAATTGATTGTAAGATTAAAAAAAAATTAGAAATGAAATTTGTGATATGACATAAATTTGCCAGTACTCTTAAAATATTTACTTGTATTTTCTTTTCTAATGATATTAGCTGGTTATTTAAAATGCGTTTCTGTAACACTTGTGATTTTTTGTTTAAGCTCCCCATAGTCTCTGTTGCCAGAGATAGCTGCTTTGTGTACTGTTAAAAACTTGACTTTTAGCACTTCTTTTTTCATGCTTGAGGTTTTATGGCTATCCCTTGATGTCTGTGGAGAATTGGTTCTAGCAACTCTTACTGGTTCCAGAATACAAGGATGCTCAACTCCCTTGATAAAATAAACATTTGCATATAAATTATGCATATCCTTCTGTGTACTTTAAGTCATGTCTGGATACCGATGCCTAATAATGCAGTGCTGTGCAAATAGTGGTTACGCTGTGTTACTCAGAGAATAATGACAAGGAGAAAATTTATACATGTTCAGGACACATGCATTTTAGTTTTCCTCATATTTGTAAGAATTTTAAAAAAATATTGTAATATATATATGGATATTTTGCATACGTGTATGTCTGTGTATCACTTGGGTACCTGGTGCCCAGAAGAGGGTGTTGGATCCCTTTGGAACTGATGTTATAGATAGTTGTGAATTGACATATGGATGCTGGGACTTGAACTCCTTTGGAAAAACAGCCAGTATCCTTGTTTCCTGAGCCATATCTCTAGCACCTCTTTCCCCTGATACCACACACACACACGTGTGTGTGTGTGTGTGTGTGTGTGTGTGTGTAGGTATGAATGTATTTTTGTTTGTTTTGGTTTTTGAGACAGGATTTCTCTGTGTAGCCTTGGCTGTCCTGGAACTCTAACTGGCCTCAGATTCACAGAGATCCTTCTGCTTCTGCCTCCCAGTACTGAGGTTAAAGGTGTGCAACACCACTGCTCAGCAAATAACTCAATGACTTTTCCTTATTTGTTTATTTATTTATTTTGGTTTTTCAAGAAAGAGTTTCCCAGGCTGGCCTTAAACTCAGAGATCCACCTGCCTCTGCCTCCCAAGTACTGGAGTTAAAGGCATTTGCCACCACCGCCCAGCAACATAATACAATTTTAAAAAAGGTCTTATTCTGATTTAGGGTTTAAAGGCACAATCCATCATGGAAGCAAGCAAGGAGTGTGATGTGGCTGATCACATGACATTTGTATTCGGGAAGCATGTAAAATTAAAACTTTTTTTCATATATTTTGATCACATTTTTCTCCTTCCCAGACTCCACCCAATTTGTTCTCACCTTCCTCCCCTCCCAACTTTATGTTCTTTCTCTTTTTTCAAAACAAAACCAAAAAATAAAATTTAAAAAACACAAAAACAAAATTGAAACAGACAAGCAAAATATCAGGAAGACAAAAATGCCCAAACAAAAGAAAATGAAACAGAAAATCCACAAAGCAAAACAACAACCACAGGACAAAATCACCAGTCTTGGATTGTGGTTGGTGTACTCAGTGACACTCCGTAAGAGAAAAATTATTTTTCTTTTGCCAATAGGTATCGGTTGCAAATAGCTTCTTGTTATTGGCCAGATGTTCCATGGACCCCACCTCCCCAGCCCCCCAAGCACACAAAGCATTACAGGCTATTGCCAAGGCTATTGGTTGCTCTCCACAACCTGATGGAAAGCCCTATTGCTGAACACACAACTTACTTATTGAACATGGGGAAACTGAGCTGGCGCCCAACTAGAAACTTCACCCTTAGACTGTTCATGGTATTGGAAAGTACTCTGAATCCTACTGGAGGAGCTAAGTAGTCATCAATTTTATCCAGCTACAAACTATGACATACAGCAGAGACCTGCCTGCAAGATACACTGGTGCAATAGTGATGCAACTGTTATGGAATAGCCAGCCACCTTTTTTTTTTTTTTTTTTTTTTTAAATTAAAGGCCCATTCTGTGAGATGGAACTCATACCTGACACTGCTAAAGTGACCAAGAACCTGAAACTAGATGGGTCATTGGCCTAGGGGAAAACCTGCGGTTATTCTGTTGAAGGAGCATAACAATAAAATAACTCCTAGACATACTACTTTATCCTTATATCAGTGCCGCACTCAGTCTGCATCAGAGCAGCTTCTTCTTGCAGTTCATGGGAATTAACACAGAGACCCACAGTTGGACAGTGTGCAGAGAGTGAGAGACTTTGGAATACTCAGTGCTAAAGGATGTCTTTGTCAGACTCCTTCCCATAAGGTTCAGAGATCAGTGCGGAAATGTGGTGGGTATTGTGTTCCCTGAAATATTGTGTGTTCCCCGAAATAAACAAATCTGGGGTCAGAGAACAGATAGCCACTAGAACAAAGCCAAAATTGGTGGCTAGAAAATGGGAAGAGCAAGCTATAGCAGAAGTTGGGTGGTGGTGGTACACACCTTTAATCCGAGCACTTGGGAGGCAGAGCTAGCCGGATCTCTGAGTTCAAGGCCACTTTAGAAACAGCTAAGCATGGTGACCCACGCCTTTAATCCCAGGGAGTGGGAGCAGAAAGAGAAAGGTATATAAGGCATGAGGACCAGGATCTAAAAGGTAAAGCATGTAGTTAGTTAAGTATTTGGTTGGTTAAGCGTTCAGGCTTTGGAGCAACACAGTTCAGCTGAGAGCCATTGGGATAAGGACTCAGAAGCTTGCAGCCTGAGGAAGAAGGATCACCTGAGGAACTAGCAAGGTGAGATAGCCGTGGCTTGTTCTGTGTCTCTGATCTTCCAGTGTTCACCACAATAACTGGCCTCGGGTTTGAGTATTATTAATAAGACTCTTTAAGATTCCTACTATACAGAAGAGGAGACAGAAAGATTAAAGGGATGGATGACTCCAAAGAAACAGTGTCTTCCAGACACAGCAGGACTGATACACATCAGAAGTCGGAGAGAGAGGCAGCATGGACAAGGCCTTTACAGGTTCAAGCCAGATGGGGTCCCACCTATAATCTTTCCGATATTTTTAATCCATGGTTGATTGCACTTGTGAATCAGGTTGGCTCTACTGTTAAATGCTTTTTTTCTATTGACATACATGTTTTCTACATGAGTTGTAAATAATTTAATGTGTTTGTTATAGTAAATAAAAGATTATTTTAATGTATTAAACGTATGTATGCACTTGTAGAGAAGCACATTGCTACTTAGCTTTCCCTTGTAAACAAAGCATATGGTTCATCCTGTTCTTTAGCTTTCTTTTTTCCTGTGCTTTGTCTTAGGCATTTTTCTAGATTAGCATGTAGACATAGATATTTTTAAGTAGATATATGGCATTTAATAGTTTACAGTGTTTATATAACTGCTCCCCTTATTATTTTATTCTGTCGTTGTAAATGATGGTCAGTACATATCTTAAAATAAAAATTTTAGTTGTATGTTAATTTGTTAGAGGAATTTTTTGTTAATGACATGACTGATTATTTTCACTGATTTTGAGAGTCTTAGTCTTTTGAGAAGCTAATTTATAGGTGTTATGATAAATTAAAATTTTTAAAAAAATATTTATTTATTATGTACACAGTGTTCTGCCTGCATGCCAGAAGAGGGCACCAGATCTCATTATAGATGGTTGTGAGCCACCATGTGGTTGCTGGGGAATTGAACTCAGAACCTTTGGAAGAGCAGCCGGTACTCTTAACCTCTGAGCCATCACTCCAGCCCGATAAATTAAAATTTTACTTGGTCATTGCTACCTCTTTTTTTTTTTTTTTTTTTTTTTTTGGAAAATTTTACTATTACTATTTTTTCTGTTATGCTGATAGCTGTAAGCATTGCAGCTCGGATGGAAAGGGATCCTGGCAGTCAGGAGCCAAGGAATACCACAAAGTCACTGTAAGTGCAGAAGCTTACAGCCCTGCTTCAGGGAAAGGTTTCCCCAATGTAACAACAACTCTTCTCTGGCAAGGGATGGTTTCCCTAGAAAAGTTGTTACAGTTCTGCCCTGTCCAGAGTGTAACAACTCTATTCCCAAAGTGTTACAGTACTGTTCTGCTCTGTACCAGCGGAAGATGTTACTTATTTGCTCTACTCCATTCCAGTGAAAGAAGGTTTCACCCAAACCTCATTCAAGAGATTTATTGGGAGGGAAGAATCCAGAAGGGTGGCTGCCCCTGCCATGGTGGAAAAGGCAGTAACAAACTGAACAGGCACAGGGTTTATTTATATAGGGCTTCTTAGGGTCAGGATTTTTCCAGGGAGAATGTGGTGATATTGTGTTCCCCAAAATATTGTGTACTCTAATAAACTTATCTGGGGTCAGAAAACAGAACAGCCACAATATTAAACATAGAGGTTAGACACGCCTTTAATCCTAGCATTCCAGAGGCAGAGATCCTCCTGGATCTCTGTGAGTTCAAAGCCACACTGGAAACAGCCAGGCATGGTGACAAATGCCTTTAATCCCAGGAAGTAATGTCAGAAAGCAGAAAGGTATATAAGGTGTGAAAACCAGGAACTAGAGCCTTTGCTAAACTTTTAGGCTTTTGAGCAGCAGTTCAGCTGAGATCCATTTGGATGAGGACGCAGAAGCTTCCAGTCTGAGGAAACAGGATCAGCTGAGGAAATTGGCAAGGTGAGGAAGCTGTGGCTTGTTCTGCTTCTCTGATCTGCCAGCATTCAGCCCAATACCTGGCTTCAGGTTTGATTTTATTAGTAAGACCTGTTAAGATTCATGCTACAAGAGAAGATTTTCAGGGTGGGAGTGATTTCGGTTCCCTTGAGCTTGGACAAGCTCAGATTGGCTCAGGGATTGGTTGGTTTCATGCTCAGTTGGTCAGGGGCAGATTTTAGCTCTGGTTTTGGGGCCGAAGTGTGTTTGTTTCACTGGTCCTTTTTAGCCCTTTGGCTCTAGTTTCAGGGCCAGTGTGTGTTTCTTTAACTGGCTCTGGATTCAAGGTCAGGGTGGGTCTCTTTGGCTGGCCCTTTTACCCTACGATAGCTATCATTTAATTGACTGAAAAATTGTCAATTTACCCCTACCACCACCCTTTCCATTGCTGTCATTTGGAAATTTTAGGAAAATTAGTCCCAAATTGTTATTCCTTTTTTCTTCCCCATAGGCTGGACTTGAGAGATCTATCTGCCTCTGCTTCCTGAATATGATCTTTTAATGCTTCAGAATTTACTCTTATTGCATTAAACTTCAAGGATGGATTCTAGCTTAGCGGCAGAGTGTCTGCTTAGCATCTGTGAAGTCCAGGTTTCATCCCGTAGCACCAACAGAACAAAACAGAGAACCCCAAACCAAACAATAAAAGCATTAAACTTCACAGCAATGTTACTGATAATTAACTGGATTTAAAAATTTTAGTATTGAGCTAGGTCTAGTGGCATGTGCTTGTACTCTCAGCTACTCAGGAGACTGAGGCAAGAGGTTTACTTAATTAAGCCTTGAAATTGCAGATCAGCCTGGGCAGCATAGCAACATGCTATCTCAACAAACAAAAAAAAAAAAAAGAAAATTTAGTACTTTGTTTTACTGTCTCATATTTCATAGCTCTCCCTTTCTTTTTTCTTTGGAAAAGTTCTTTCCCCTTTAAAAAAAAAAAAAAAAGAGTATTGAGTTGTGGATTTAGCTCAGTGGTAGCACGCTTGCCCAGCAAGCGCAAGGCCCTGGGTTTGGTCCTCAGTTCTGGCAAAACAAACAAACAAACAAAAAAAACCCAACAACAACAAAAAAAAGAGTAAATACTTTGAGTCTTGCAGATCCAAAAATTGCTTTATGTTATTGCCTTGTTCCTCTCACTCTTAAACTTGAATGATAATTCCAGGTTCAAAACTCTTTCCTCTCAAAACTCTTCCATTCTAGCATTTAGTGTTGAAGGTGAGAAATACTAATGTAAGCTAGTACATATTGTGATTATTGATGAACCTGATGAAATACTGCTAGACCTTTTGATTTTCCTGTGTGTGTGTATGCATACACACATAACAGGTAGTTTATTATATAGAATTATTTAATATGAGGCATCAGATCCTCCATCTTGAGCTGTCTAGCCTTTACTATTAGGATAGTACTGGGGTCCTTAATCTTTCACATTTTCTGTGTTTCAGACACATTAATTCAAATTTGTTACACTGGAAGATGGAAAGACCATTGCTCATGGACTGGCAAAGTTAACCTCACCAATGCTCGTGGACTGAATTAATATGAAAACAGTTGTATTACCAAAAACAATCTACAGATTGGGTGCATTCCCATCAAAATTACGAAAGCATTCTTTACTGGAAAAAAATCCTAGACTTCATATGGAAGCATTAAGAATCAGTCTTCTATAGCTAAAACAATCCTAAGCAGAAAATGCAGTGCTGGAGGCTGTCACAGGACCTGATTTCACACAATGGAGCATAGCAGCAAAACTAGCAGGTACTAGCCCAGAAACATACAGAGACCAGTGGGACAGACTAGAGAGACAAGCCCAAGCAGCTACGGCCATTCAGGTTTTGATAAAGGTGTCAGAAGCATAGATTGCAGAAAAGACAGCCTCATAAACTAATGGTGCTAGGAAAACTGCATATAAGAAGGAAGCTAGATCTCTATCTCTCACCCTACTCATAATGGGTCAAAGACCTTAATGTAAGACCCCGAACTGAAGCTGTTGGTGTGGGGTACACAGCTTTCAGCTCAGAGGAAGCTGTGGTGCAATTCTCTTTGGTTGTTGTGAATCCAGGTTCATCTGACCCTGACAGCCTCTACCATTTTGTCAGTGAGATCCCAGAGGCCAGGTGCCACAGCTGCCTTTGGCCCTCTGGGTTTTCTTTTTCCTTCCTTCCTTCCTTCCTTCCTTCCTTCCTTCCTTCCTTCCTTCCTTCCTTCCCTTCTTTCCTTCCTTCCTTCCTTCCTTCTTCCCTTCCTTCCTTCCTTCCTTCCTTCCTTCCTTCCTTCCTTCCTTCCTTCCTTCTCTCTCTCTCCCTCCCTCTCTCCCTCCCTCCCTCCCTCCTCCTCTCTCTTTCCCTCCCTCCCTCCCCCTCTCTCTTTCCCTCCCTCCCTCCCCCCTCTTTCCCTCCCTCCTTCCCTTCCCCCTCTCTTTCTTTCGTTTTTTTCAAGACAGGGTTTCTCTGTGTAGTTTTGGTGCCTATCCCGGATCTCGCTCTGTAGACCAGGCTGGCCTCGAACTCACAGAGATCTGCCTGGCTCTGCCTCTCAAATTCTGGGATTAAATTTGTATGTGCCACCACTGCCCGGCCCTGGGTTTTCTTTTAAAAAGTTGGTGATGACATCTGTAAGGCAACTGATATTTGAGAACATCTGAGGATGGCAATGAAAATACCATTCAGAACAGACAGGCTCAGATCGAGAGGTACAAAGCCCCTGAGTTCCGTAGAAGAGGACTAAATAGAGAAAGGGGCAAGAGGGTGATGGGAGGAGGGAGGATAAGATCTGGTGAGAGTGGAGGGTAGTGAAGTGTGAGCAAGGTACAGTGATACATATGTATGTGAAAATGTCCTTGAAGCCTTGTTCTTTTTATTTTTTAAAATATGTATTTATTTTATGTATATGAGGGACCTGTCTTTATGCATACCAGAAAAGGGAATCAGATCCCATTACAGATGGTTGTGAGCTAGTGGGATACTTGTGGTTGCTGGGAATTGAACTCAGGACCCCTGGAAGAGGGGATTGAACTCAGGACCCCTTAACCACTGAGCCATTTCTCTAGTGCCCTGAAGCCTACTTCTTAAGCAGAAAGTGTCATGTTATTTTATCTACTCAAATATGTTCTTTTGTTTAGAAAGAAAACTGTCTCTTTAATATTTATATTTTTAATGTGTGGTGAGGGGCAATAAAGATTATGGGATGTGGGTGGAACCTGCAGTTAAAGAAGACTGAGTATATTTCTTTTTCTATCCCATTTACCAGTTAACTGAAGAATTTGTGTGTGTGTGTGTGTGTGTGTGTGTGTGTGTGTGTGTGTTTATGCTTGTGTGCACAGTGTAGGTGAAGAGGACAAACCTCTCAGCCCCTCCACCCCCCCTTTTAAGGCAGGGTTTCTGGACTGGCTTAGAGCTTTGAAGGAGGCCAGGTGGCTGGCCAGGCTCTGTTGGGCTCTGCTTGTCTCCATGTCTCCAGCTCTGCAATTACAAGTGTGCACTACTCTGTTAAAGTGGGTTTGGGGATAAGATTCAGGTTCTTAAGCACTTTTCTGACTGAGCTAATATTATTAGTCATTTTTAAAAAATGATTAGATAGGGCTGGAGAGATGGCTCAGAGGTTAAGAGCACTGACTGTCCTTCCAGAGGTCTTGAGTTCAATTCCCAGCACCCACATGGTGGCTCACAACCATCTGTAATGAGATCTGGCACCCTCTTCTGTGTACATAATAAATATAAATAAATCTTTAAAAAATGATTAGACAGATTTGTTTTGAATTTTAAACAACTCAATTAAAATCATCTGAATCTAAAATAAAGTAAAATTTATTTTAGGATGTAGGTATGAAGGTGTGGTTAATATATTTCATTTCAGCACTGAAGACTATATATGGGCTGATTATGGAGGCTTGTGTCTAATGAGATGGGAGGATTGTGAGCTTGGGGCCAGCTTGGACTACATAGTTCCAGGCTAGCTTAAGCTAGCTGTGAAACCCTATCATTCTCCCCAACCCCTCATCTTTAAACATTAGTTTTCACATTGCTCCATCTTGTTTAAGATGGGACAGGCTTTTGTTAACTGACCCTTGTTAAGCCCTTATGTTCTCAAACTCCTACTCTAGGGATACTGTTCCATGTGTGAATTTAGAGGGACCTGCTGAGGGTGCTAGTGTTAGCTGACTAATTTACAATTGATAAAACTTAATTTTACTCTTAGAGTTTTGGGGGTGGGAGAAGTAAACATATAAGTGAGAGTTGTTTTGTTTTGAGACAGACTCTCCCTATGAAGTTCAGGCAGGCCATCAACTTTTGATCTTGCTGCCTACTTTCCTGAGTACCTGTAGTTTTAAGGGACTTCTACAACTTCTTAATCAGGATGGTTGGCATTGAGTTTACTTCTTTGGATTGTAGAGCCAGTTATATGGTGTGTTTGCCTCATAACACTTTACACTTTGAGGTTCATAGGAGCATTCTGTAACAAATACATGAAATTCTGTAGTGACGTATAAGCATGATCCCAGGGGAAGAGCTATTATCTACTATATGGAGCCTCTTCACTTAGGTCTGGGCCTACCATGAGTGAGTTTGCTGCTCCGTTTTAAAAAAAAAGTCTTTGGGGGAAAAAGTGTTTTGGATTTTGGAATTACATGTAAGAAACTGTCTCCTTTCCGGTCCACTCCCCACAATGCTGTCCTATTTCTTGAGGTACTTCTAACAACGCTCTCCGGGTTTTTCAGGGAAGTTTCTCTTCACTCAAGGCCCCGAGGTGCTAACATCTCCTGGTTGCCCTCCTACTTGAAGGCCCAGTCAGTTGCGCACTTCCCGTGGCTATGGCCCTTTCTCCTAATAGAACCTATTCTGAAGGTGAACATTGCCCTGCATTTCACAGGACTGTCTTCCACAGACCCTGGGTCACACTTCTCATTTTGAAACTGATGAACAACTGGTAGCTGTGTACTGTATCCACCTGTGGGACAGTTAGTTCTTTGTCCATTTTGACCAGTGGTTCTCAACCTTCCTAATGCTGCTACCCTCAAATACAGTTCTTCATGTTGTGCTGACCCCCAACTGTAGACAGATTTTTCTCTGGGCCGCCAGCTCACAAATAATGACATGGAGACTTATTATTAATTATGAAAGCTTAGATTTGTTCCTAAATAGTTCTTAAAACTTAACACATATTTTTTAATCTACATTTAGTTGCATGGCACAATACCTCACCTCTCTATACTGCCCATCCTACTTCCTCTGTGCTGGCTGGCAACTCCACTTTTCTTCTTCCCTGAGTCTTCTGTCCCCGGAAGTCCTGCCTGACCACTTCCTGCGTAGCTATTTGCCATTCAGCTCTTTATTAAACCAACCAGAAGTTGCCTTGACAAAGATACATCTTCACGGTGTAAACTAATATTCTGCAGCACCCAACCATAAAATTATTTTTATTGCTACTTCATAACTATAATTTTGCAACTGTTATGTGTGGTGGTATTGTGTTCCCCAAAATATTGTGTATCCTAATAAACTCATCTGGGGTCAGAGAACAGAACAGCCACTAGATACTGAGGCTAGAAAATGGTGGCACTCATGCCTTTAATCTTAGCATTCCAGAAGCAGAAATTTGTCTGGATCTCTGTGAGTTCAAGGCCACAAGGATACAGCCAAGCGTGGTGAATCACGCCTTTAATCCCAGAAAGCAAGCCTTTAATCCCAGGGAGTGACAGCAGAAAGAGAAAGATATATAAGTCGTAAAGACCAGAAACTAGAAGCATTTGGCTGGTTAAGCTTTTAGGCTTTGGAGCAGCACAGTTCAGCACATTCTGAATGAGGACACAGAGGAAACAAAACCAGCTGAGTAACTGGCGAGGTGAGGAAGCTGTGGCTTGTTCTGCTTCTCTGATCTTCCAGCATTCACCCCAAACCTGGCCCGGGTTTGATTTTATTTATAAGAACTTCTAAGGTTCCTGCTACAGTTATGAATCATAATGTAAATATCTGTGGTTTCTGATTGTCTTAGGCAACCTCTGTGAAAGAAGGGTCCAAACCCATAGGTTGAGAATCACTGTCCTAGACTATATCTTTACCTGAGTTCTTAAGTATGTCCCCACACTGCTATCATGAAGAAATAGTGTTACCGTGATTGAATTATGTCCTTAGATGGACTAGGAACACAGCAATAATTTTACCACTGTAGATTGTATTTTACAATAAACAGGTTTTGTGAAATAGTCATGTTCTCACATTACCTTTACAATTTTTTTCTTCAGGAAAAATGAGTTCTGTTTTTTAACCAATTAGTGTGTAAATGAACTTGTAGGATATAACCAGATACGGTGGAGTTTAAATAAAGTGGAGGAGATAGTATGATAGTAAGTAAACAGCAGAGTCTAGATGTCCATACGTCCATCATCATCATCGTCATCGTCATCTCCTCCAAGGGTCTTTACTTTGTTCAGAACTATTTATATTCTCGGAACACATTTGGGACAGGAGTATTTGGTTATTTATACCAGGGCTGGGTGTAGTTTTGTTTCATGCTTGTCTGTGTATGTGTGTGTGTGTGTATGTGTGTGTGTGTGTGTGTGTGTGTGTGTGTATGTGTGTGTGTGTCTGTGTGTGTGTCTGTGTGTGTGTGTGTCTGTGTGTGTGTCTGTGTGTGTGTGTCTGTGTGTGTGTGTGTGTGTGTGTGTGTGTGTGTGTGTGTGTGTGTGTGTGTGTGTGTGTGTGTGTGTGTGTGTGTGTGTGTGTGTGTGTGTGTGTGTGTGTGTGTGTGTGTGTGTGTGTGTGTGTGTGTGTGTGTGTGTGTGTGTGTGTGTGTGTGTGTGTGTGTGTGTGTGTGTGTGTGTGTGTGTCTGTGTGTGTGTGTGTGTGTGTGTGTGTGTGTGTGTGTGTGTGTGTGTGTGTGTGTGTGTGTCTGTGTGTGTGTGTCTGTGTGTGTGTCTGTGCCACAGCCGTCAGCCTGCAGAACTTGCTTCTTCTCTTGTACGCTGTGCAGAGGTGCGGGGTCCGGCTCGAGCCGTCAGACTTGGTAGTGAGCACACTTATTTGGCTCTCTGAGCTGTCTCACCAGCACCCCAGCGCTAACTTGATGGTAATTTTGTTTTGTTTTGTTTTGTTTTTTTTAACATCAATTTATCTTTATTGCCAAGCTTTATAACAAATTATTTAAAAGTAAAGGCCAATTTTTAGTCCCCATTTAGTTACTTCCTCCTTTTCACTCTAAGCACACTAAAGTCGAATGTGTGAAAATACCTGTTAATGCTCAACATTATTTTAATACATTTGATTTACGATGTGAAAATTAAACACTCGGTTCATCAATTGTCAAGCAGCTTATTTTTTATAATTCAGAAATAATTTATTAGGACAGTCAAAAGACAAAATTTAAATTCAGGGACAGTCCATGTTTATCACCTAAAACCTTGATTGACCAAAATTTAAAATCAAACAGCCTTGATTCCATAATACGTACTTCAAAGAAATGTAATGTATGGTCTTTGAGAAATACTTTTGAAGATACCTACATTGTCGACATTACCATCTGATACTTTTTAAATCAGAGATACCTATGTTGTCCACACACCATCTTCTGGCATTACACCTGATGATACCTTTAATCATAATTATGAAGGAAGTCAGGTATCCTAGATCTAACCTTTATATGGTCAAAATTTAGTTACTACCAGCTCACTTATATATGAGCCAAGTGCACTCACCCTTCCCCAGTTTTTGAGACTCTGAAGTGTTGATTTTGGTTTATACTCAATATAAAATTTCTATGACACTTTTAACATACCACAAAATTGATGACACTTTCAGGGCAAATCAGAACCTGATAGTCCTTCAGTGTTGCAATACTGAACTGCCTGCTCTGTTATGCTGCCTAGCTGAACACTGACATTCTTTAGTTATAAGTGTAAAGCCATCTACCTACATGAGTTTAAAAATTGATCTGCACAAAAGAAATTAAAAAAAATTATATACAACAAATTGGTTTTTAAAAATACAAAAATAGCCAGGTGGTGGCGGCGCACGCCTGTAATCCCAGCACTTGGGAGGCAGAGGCAGGTGGATCTCTGTGAGTTTGAGTCCAGCCTGGACTACAGAGCTAGTCCAAGACAGGCTCCAAAGCTACAGAGAAACCCTGTCTTGAAAAACCAAAATAAAATAAAATAAAATAACATCTGTCACTTCTGTCATGCTGGCAACTTGACATATATACGCATGTAGAAAAAGGTCCAACTTGGTCATCTGAACAGCTGTGTTCTAATAGGATGAAGAAACTGCCACTACGTTTTCACACTGACAGACGGTGTATTATTCAAAATATCTCATACTAAATACTGCAATAGTCGCTGCACGTATAAATGATGGTTATAATAGTTTTTGGCTTCAATTAAAAGTGTCTTAAGCTAACATTAAGTGCACTAAAATTCACAACAGTTCAGAAATTTATGACCTTATAATAAAAAAATCCAAAATGTACAACTATAAAAAACAAGGAACATTTACTGCCGTGCAAGACTTTAAACTGAAAACTGCAAGGAAATGCAATTTAAAACAGCAAGCTCAAAAATATATGTAACACTCAAAATGGTCAGCAGCAAGTTCTACCAACAATAGACTTAAAAAAAATACATTTATACCATCTATGCTGGTATAAATCGTATCTTCAAATCTTAGAACAAGCCATCTGTCCTCTAGCTTAAGAGATTAGCTTTTTTACAGTTTTTTTTAATGAAATCTTTGCTCTCAGTTAAATTATAAGTAGAATAATTTTCAGATACCTCTTTGCAAATCTGCGTCATTGTGACTTCCTCCAGTTATCATCAGCCAGTAATATCTTCACTGTTTCCTTTAGTTCTTCATCTGTAGGTGGTTTTTTTTTTTTGGTTTTGTTTTTCAGTCTTTTAATTAATGGTTCATCATCAGAACTATCTTCAGGCTCGGATTCTCTTTTGGAACTGTTGTGATTCATCTTGGTGGTGCTGCTATCTGCCTTCTTAACAGCACTTTTTACAGACTTTTTACTTTTAGCAGCAGCTTTCTGTTTTGCTTTTTCTTTTTTAGATGTCTTTTTTGGTGGTTGCTCCTCTTCACTTTCTTTCTGAAGACTCTTCCTTATTTTTCTTTTCATCTTCATCACTACTAGATTCATCTGACAGAATTTCAGGGCAGGTGGTTCGCTTTGACTTCCTTGTTCCAGAACTGTTCCATTCCTTCTTATCTTACTACCTTTCCTTGAGGATTTTTTGGGTTTTGTCAATGGTTTGCTGGAAGGCTTTGGATGCATTAAGAAATTCAAGATCCTCTTCACCAGTTTGCTGTTCATGCCTGATCTCTCTAAATCGAGAACCTCACAGATGCTCTTTAGCATCACATTCCTAAACTTTTTCAGCATTTCTTCCTTCTTTATATACTGGGTACTGCCTTTTTCAAGTGGAAAGCCACTGAACTGATCCACATTCTTCTTTAATGAGGATACTGTGTCTGGTCTGTTGTAAAGCAGTTTGTGTAGATTTCTGAGTTCTCTTACTCAGAAAGAAATGTATCCTTTCAATTGCACATAGTTTCTGACGCTTCCCTTGTTCAATTGTAAATGGCTCTCTTTGTAAGGAAGACACTTGCATTGTCAATCTTTCTACTTTCTTCTTTTCTCTCTTGCCTTCTACAATGAGGCTCTCCTCCTCCTCCTCCTCCTCCTCCTCCTCCTCCTCCTCCTCCTCCTCCTCCCTGCTTCTGAAAGTCAAATAATGAGTTTTGGCTTTTTAATGAAGTTATTTTAATGCCCCCCCCCCCCAATCTCTGATGTAAGCTTGATACATAGACTGTGCTGGCCTTGAATTTACAACAACCTCCCTGCCTCTGCTTCCCCAGTGTTGAGATTACAGATGTGTGCCACCATGTCAGGCTTAAACTGGCTACATTTGTTGGTTGGTTGGTTTTTTCAGACAGGGTTTCTCTGTGTATCCAGACCAGGCTGGCATCAAACTCAGAGATCTATCTCATTTTTCTGAGTGCTGGGATTAAAGATGTATACCATTGAGCCCTCAATCTTTTAAATATTTAAAATGAATTTCCTTTGGGATTTATTTATTTATTTATTTGGTTTTTCGAGACAGGGTTTCTCTGTGCAGCTTTGCGCCTTTCCGGAAACTTGCTTTGGAGACCAGGCTGGTTTGAACTCACAGAGATCCGCCTGCCTCTGCCTCCTGAGTGCTGGGATTAAAGGCGTGCGCCACCACCGCCCGACAGGATTTATTTTACTGTTGCAGTTTAATAACTTACATCTTGAGTTCAGTAGGCCGAATGGGAAACATGCCTGAGATACTGCATTGTTCTTCAAATGAGTCAGTACCATGTTGGGCAAATAGAGACTTTTAGAATACAGCTTGTCAAGAAGTTAGCCTTGTAATCAGTCCACTGGATTTGAAGTTGATTGTGTTACTGTAGGCAAGTTACTTCTGTGAGCCTCAATTTCTTCATCTGTAAAAACAGGAGGATATAGCTATTTTAGGATTGTTGGGAAAGTTAAATAAAATTTATGTAGATGGCCGGGTGGTGGCAGCACATGCCTTTAATCCCAGCACTCGGGAAGCAGAGACAGGCAGATCTCTGTGAGTTCGAGGCCTACCTGGTCTACACAGAGAGAGATCCAGGAAAGGCACCAAAACTACACAGAGAAACCCTGTCTCCAAAAAACCAAAAACCAAAACCAAAAACAAAAAACAAACAAAAAAGTATGTAGAGCACCAAGTTTGGTAAATAGTGGCTCTTATTAATAACAATTGATATTTTAATTAATTTAGCACTTCTCAAGAGTAATAACTGTAGAATAGAGTTGGTAGGTCAAGGGTGAGAGCCTTGCCCTCAATAAGAATTTTAATTATAGTATAGACTGTGTACACAGTAACTACAACTATCATCTTAAAGGGAATAAGAGATAGTTTATTTTTAGTGACTGTGGCCTGGGAACACAGATTTAGGTTATCCCAAATTCCATGTTCCAACATGGAAGCAGTTTCATGAAATGTTATAGTTTTACAAAACAGAGAAAGTCAGAAATCAAGGCACGTTTAAAATACATTGGTAGTACAGCAGAGAAGGAATTGTGGCAAGATGAAGGAGTTTTCTATAGGTCCAAGATGCTGATGGCGTTCTTAGGTTGGTGGAAGCAAGTGGTCTAAGTTAAGAGATTGTGACAGGCTTCTGTTTACTAGTCACAAGATGTGAGTTCTGATGCAGCAGTGGGCAAGGAAGATAATAGGCCACTGGACCTGCAGCATTGCAGTCTCTCCACAGTACTGACATTCTGATCAGTCATTGTCTGAAGATGCGGATGCTCTTCAGGAGTTTTCATTCAGACTCTATGTGGCTAACCCTTTCTGTCACATTTGAAAGAACTAAAGTTTAATGAGTCCATAAAGCAGAGAACTCTTTGGTTGAATGATGACAACAGTTATGCCCAAATTAATTATATTTGAGTAGTGGTTATTGACTTTTTAAAATTATTTTTTATGTTAGAAATCTCTCTCTCTCTCTCTCTCTCTCTCTCTCTCTCTCTCTCTCTCTCTCTCGTGTGTGTGTGTGTGTGTGTGTGTGTGTGTGTGTGTGTGTGTGTGTGTGTATGCCCTGGCTGTCTTGGTACTCTTTGTAAACCAGGCTAGCCTTGAACTCAAAGAGATCCTCCTGCTTCTACCTCCTGAGTGTTGAGATTAAAGACATGCACCACTACACTCACTTTGATGTTAGAAATCTTTTAGTTTGGACAGAATTTCATGGGTTGCTAGGTATCATGATAGTTTACTGGGCATATTTGTTTTTTATTTCTAAAAAGTTTTTAAATGTATCATATTATACTTAAGATATCTAAGTAGATAATTAGTAGAATAACATCTCATCAACCTCATCTAGAGGCCGTTTTGCCAGTTTATTTGAGTACCTGTGTATTTATAGCATTGCCTGCCTCCTTCAAAGGTGATTTTTAGAAATTAGTTTCTTTCATTTCCATGAGTTTCTTTGTAATTATGTATTGTTTTTATGTCTGTAAACTGTATACAGTAGTTTATTCATTTCCCGTGTTCTGTTGTGTATTTACTACATGCTCCTATTTTCTTGTTCATCAACAATTGTCTATTTTTTTCTTTTGCTGTTTGCCCTCCTTTAGACATTCTTATCTCATTGTGAGTTTGCTTCTCACATTGAACTGCTTGTAGGGAAATTCCAGTTCTGTTGCCTTTTCTCTTTATAGATTTAACAGTTTACCTCAAGCAGCACTTTGTGAATGTATTTATTTATTTATTTATTATTTGTTTATTTTTACTGGTTCTCTTAAGAGCTTATTTATTTTTATTTTTATTTTTGATTATTGATCTTGCCAACATGCTGTACTGTATCTAAATATTTTCAACGCAAAGTTGTTAGCTATATAAATTCTTTGTTGAACTTAGGAGAGATGCAGTGAAAACTGAGAGCAGATGGTCATTTGAATTTTAGTAGAATGGGTCAAAGCTTTCATCAGGTCGTTCATTTAGTGGTGGCAGGTGTTTTCATAAAGCATGGGAAAAAAGAACATTAACTCTCCAGGGTAATGCCACATGCAGCAGCAAGGAGAAAAAGTACTAATAGGTTTAGCTAGGAACTCTGCTGGAGCTAACAGTTTCAGATGAGATGCATTGGGGGAGCTTAGCGTCCTAAAAGCTCAGGGAAATGTTGGCCTTATTTAATGCCCTTTCCTTGCTTTATTTAGGTTTCATTTAACACCAGCTTTTGTCCTACAGTGCAATGGTGGTAGTGGAGGAGCTTGCTTACGTGTTTTCTAGCCCTCAGTGCTGGTCTGCCTCACAGCTGTTCAGTGGCTTTGTTGGCATTTGAACCAAGAAAGGATTTAGATGTGCTTTTGTGTGCATTGGTGGTTTTCCTGAAGTAGTCTTTAAAACCATTCATTGTAAATTGCAGAGGGTTGCTTTTTCCCTTTGTGATGTCAGCTGTCCTTGTGTGTCTGTATGCAGTTTATGAGCTCATGAATGTCATCATTGTACTTTGTAGAAAAGGAACTTAGAGATGAAAAATATATAGAATAGGGCAGTAGTTACAAACTGCTTTTTTATTAGGTGGGGACTTCAAGATAGAATTTTTTTATCCTCTCTGTGCAGCTTCCTCATTAGCTGCACAGTTAGTTCTAGGAGTGTTGACTGGGTCAGTGTGCTTTACTTTTGGGATAATGGATTACGAGGAGTTCTACTCTGGTCTGTTAAGAAGATAACCATTTTGTGGATGTTTACTACTACTGGTGTCTGTGACAACAATTTTGGTCAGCTTTCCTGCAATGAGATAGAGATTACTGTGTGTGGTGTGGATAGTGTACTCATGAAATGGCAGATGTCTTCATAAGCAAGATATAACTCAGTGTAAGGTTAAAAAAAAATCCCAGTAGCAGCTGTGTGCCCTCTTACTAATGTAAGATTTTAAGTGAGATACCCAACATTTCTGGTACAGTAGTTTCATTTTTAAGTGTTCTTTTTTTTTTTTCCCCCCAGTTCTTAGAATTAACACATGCTTAGTGTAGATCCTTGGGAAAACTGCAAAGGGAAGTTTCATAGCATATTTTGGCAATTTTCTTTCTAGTTTGTCTGAGCAGGTATAGCATGTGATTTTTTTTAAAATAAAATGTTTCATTATAGATATTTGCAGACTAGATAAACTGATAAAGTATTTAACCATGGCGACATTTTGTGTGTTTTAACTTTAAAATTTCCTTTGTGGGTTAATATAGGTTGTATACATATGGTCCCATAATTTCAACATCTGTTAAGTTTTTGACTTTGTGCAGATAATTGAGTATTTGTGCCTTAAAAAGATTTTGAAAGCAGGACAAAAGTCTTAAATGATCTGAAACATTGTACGAGCGTCTTTAGTAGAGGTTGTATTTCCCTCTCATTAGTGTCTGATTGACTTTCTTGACATATCTAATAAACCTGGAATAGTATTTTTAGTTTTTTACTTTTACTTTTGATTTTGTTTACTTTTGATCTTTTGGCTCCCGGTCTCACTGTGCAGCCTTGGCTGGTCCAGAACTTGTGCCTGTCTTCCTCACTCCACATGGTGGTGCTGGGGTTATGATGTATGCATCCACCCGGCTTTGAAATCTTACTTTTGAACTATGCCAGTTTGAGAAATAAAGTTGGTTTCCATTGTTTTTCCTCAAATTACAAAATTAACAATATTCTAATAAAAGTTTAAGCAATTCAGAAACATAAATAACAGAATATGGGAGGTGGGGAGATGGCTCAGGGAGTCAAGTGTTTGCCATGCAAGCAGGAGGACCTGAGTTTGGATCCTCAGCATCAGGACAAAGATGGGGAAGCCCTCTACATACGTGTGTACAAATGTGTGTGTGTTCACTCCACATGTAGCTTCTGAGATTGCTTCATGCTTAGAAAATCCTCCTTAAAATTGAAATATTTGCTAATTAACTTTTGTTCATTCTTCCTGTTCCTGTGCTGCTGGGAATCCAACCCTATGGAGCATCATAGGCAGGTGCTCTGTACTGCTGAGCTACATTCCTAGGCCCACGGGGTTAAACTTTGTACTACTGCTTTGATGATTTTCTTTTCTTTCCCTTTTAAAATCACATTTAGTTCCTTATTTTTGGTACATTGTATTGTAGGAGAACTGTAACAAATACAAGATATTTTTAACTTTTGATATTTGTTACAGTTAATAAGGTTACCTAACATAACTCAAAGACCATATGGAAATTGATTTATGTGTTGGCTCCTGTAGGTCAGAAATTGGAGCCAGCATATGAAATGTCTTGTCTTCACTTTTCAGCATTTGAAGCTTTAGTTGGGGTCTGGTTGCACTCTGGGATTCTTGGGTATTTCTCTGTAGCTCTGTCCTCCTGTGTTGGCTACTCTGTGGCTGCTGCATTGCAGCCAGGCTTGAGCTTTAGGTCCAAGCCTCTGACACACGCGAGAGTGACCAGAGAGGACCGCTGCTGACATATGCATAGGCTTTCGTGACCTCACACCAGGAGTTCACACACTGTTAGTTCTGAGGAGGGGAGTTGAACCCTACTTTTTCATGGTGTCAGTGTCTCCTACTGAGAGCAGATGGGATGGCATCTAGATCAATGTAGTAATATTTTAAAAATATAGGTTGTTATATTCCCTCATTTAAAAAAAACTCTAGTTCTTTAGGAATATAATTAGTATAATGCATATCTAGAACAGTATACATTGATTTCAGTACTAAATCTGTGAATTTTTTTTATTTACTTTAAAAAAGCCACATTTATTAATTATGTATAGATGGAGGTCAAAGGACAACTTCCAGGAGTTGGTTCTCTTTCCACTATGTGAGTTCTATTGATCTAACTTAGTGATGTCATCAAGCTTGGCGACAAGCACCTTTATCCACTGAGCCATCTCACAGGCTTATGTATTTTTAAAAATTCATAAGATATATTGTGATTCTTGACATTTCTACAAACATTTCTATTTTAGGAAAACTGAAATTTTTATTGTCCTATATCAGATAATTATGACCTTTCAAAAACATTTATTTGTTGATGAACTTCAGAATTTACTGATAAAACTTGTGAGAGAACATGTTTTCACTTTATGAACTTTTGTAGTAATGACAATAGAAGTAATTATAGAATTATTGTTATAAAATGAACTATTGGTTATATGGTGATTTTAAAACATAGTATATGGTATAATCCATTCTTAATAATCTAAGGGATGACTACAAACATTTTGTCTGATGTAAGGATTTTCTGTGTACCTTTTTCTTGCGGAATCAGTCTGTGATAAAGGAAAGAGCCAAGGCCCTTTGCTGGGCCTTCCCTCAGGACCCCAGACGGAAGAGCAGACGTGAGTTGCAGTTCAGCCCGTTGACACACACTCACTGACCTAAGCTGATTGATTGTACGCCTGTGCTTCTGTGGTTTTAAATTTCAGTTTGCAATCTCCTTAGACTAGAGGATAGTTTCTTTGGGATCTGTGGCTAATGTTAACTTGGATGATTGATAGTCAGACCTAACTTGCCATCGTGTACGAGTGTCTTGATTAACTGGTGGAGGTGGTGGGTGGGTCATCTGCTCGGCTGAGAGCTGTTTGCCTTGACAGCTTTGGAGTGAAGACAACTGAAAGGGACTGGGAGGATACACGTATCTGGAGCACCAGAGCTTTGGGGGCGGGGCGGGCTTAATTCACACCTGAATACATACTCGGTGAGCAACTGGGGTTTGAAGTATTGAATATCCTCTGTTTAAAGGCTATAGAATTTGACCAGTAGGGTATGTAATTTTGATCATTAGCTTGTTCATGTTGAGGACCTAGTACATTTAATGAATACATATTAAAGCCCTTAAGGTTCACCTCTGTATTGCTTTGGCCTCCATTCGAAAGGAAGTGTTTTCTCAGTTTTTAAATGACAATATTGGACCTAGCATATTTTAAACTGATTTAATTTTTTTTTTTTTTTTGCCGGAGCTGAGGACCGAACCCAGGGCCTTGTGCTTGCTAGGCAAGTGCGCTACCACTGAGCTAAATCCCCAACCAAAACTGATTTAAAATTTTGTGTAACTAGTACATTATAGAATTAGGGTCACATACCCTGTTTTGTTTTGTTTTGTTTTGTTTTTTGAGCAGAGGATCGAACCCAGGGCCTTGCGCTTGCTAGGCAAGCGCTCTACCACTGAGCTAAATCCCCAGCCCCACATACCCTGTTTTTAATCATTTAATATAACACTATAAATATACAGGTCAGAAACCATGTCTGAACTTGTCAGTTCCCAGTCTAATTGTAATGTATCTCAAACCTTTGATTATATTTTATGGTTCTGCTAAAGTATGGCACCTCTTGTTCTTCTGTGACTTCTTCCTTTCTTTGAAAGGTTTACTCATCTGTCATTTCTTTGAAACTCTTCCCTTACTCATTCTGATTTGTTTTGGTGCTGGCCGTTGACTGCATGGATACTTTTATGCTCTGCTACTGAGGCATATCCTCAGCCAAACTAGAGAATTATTATTGGCTTTTGGTTGATAGCTTCCCTCCCTTTCTTCCTTCTCCCCATGTAGCCTAGGCTGGGCTTGAATTCAGTCCTCCTGCCTATGCATTTCAAGTACTGGGATTCTGCCATCTCTTGACGTTATAAAAAGAGTAATATTTGAATCCCTGACTGCCTCCATGAGGAGTAAAAAAATATGGGTTTCTATTGCCTTGAAGAGACACTATGATCATGGCAACTCTTACAAAGGAAAACATTTCATTAGGGCTGGCTTGAAGAGGTTTAGTTCATTATTGTCATGGCTGTAAGCAGGGCAGCATGCATGTAGACATGGTGCTGGAGAAGGAGCTGAGAGTCTCTATCTGGATCTGGAGGCAGTAGAAAGACTGAGTGTGAGCCACTGGGCCTGGCTTGAGCTTCTGACACCTCCAAGTGATGCACTTCCTGCAGCAAGGCCACACCTACTCCCACAAGGCCATGTGTTCTAATCCTTTCATAGAGTGCCTACCTCATGAGCCTGTGGGGCCGTTTTCATTCAAACCACCTCAGTCAGTAAAGAACATGCCTTTCAAGCATGAGTACCTGAATTCTATTTGGAAGCCATGTCAAAATGGCATGGCAGAGTGCTTGTAATCTCAGAGGAGTATCCCTGGGGCTTCCTGGCTAGGCAGTCTAGCCTAATTGGTGAGTTTTAGGCCAGTGAGAGACCCCAACTCAAAGGAGGTGGATGATACTCTGAGGAAGATAACTGAGTTTTTATTCTTGTCTCCCTAAGCATGCATATACACATGAGCACACATGAATACACATGTTAACAATTCTGGATGAGTTAGTAGATGTTGGTTGTCCGCTGCCAAAGATTTGTGAAGTAGGAGACTGAAAGGTCGTGCATAAAGCATATTTGATGTAGTTTGTTTTTTCTCCTTCCACTTTCCCCCCAACTTTACTTTGACTCAAATACAGGCTTGTTCTTGAGTTCATCTCCTCGTTTGGAATTTGGTTATCTGGGTATAGAAAATGAATAATATACTTTTCTTTCTTATTAGGGAGTAGTTATTAGTTACTACTATTAGCAGTAGTTACTAGTTCTTTTAGAACTTTGTAATAATATTACTATTTTTGTCCCCTGGGTCTTGCACATACTGCACATTCTTGGAGTTTTAGAACATACTGCCTTACCACTAAAGAACGTTGTGCTTTCTCCAAAGGAGGCTGAAATTTTCAGAGTGAAAAGACCCCCTTTCTTTTCCTTAATTATGGTAAGCTCTCCAAGTTAAACAATTAATTCAGATAAAAGATTTATATGTTACCCACTGAGAATCTTTAGCATGGCTAATCTTAGTTAATCTAAATTCTACCTTCTCTGCCTGCCTCTAATTTGAAATGTGCATTAACATTTTATATGATGTCACAAAGAGCTTGAGCTAGCTCATAGCTATAGTTGAAGTGGTGACACTGGTGTTCATCTTGCAAGGGGAGGATCACGCACTATAGTGTTGTTTTCCATTTAAAGATTTTTAAGTGTGTGGAGTGTGTGCAGATGCCCCTCAGAGTCCAGAAAAGGATGCTAGATTCCATGGAGCTGAACTGCCTGTCATGGGTGCTGGGAACAGAAATTACTTCCTCAGAAGCTCAGTTTAGGTTCCTAATCTCTGAGCCAGCTCTTAGCACCAATTGCTAATCTTCCTTTTTTTTTTTTTTTGAGACAGGCTGTGTAGCTTTGCACCTTTCCTGGAGCTCACTTGGTAGACCAGGCTGACCTCGAACTCACAGAGATCTGCCTGGCTCTGCCTCCTGAGTGCTGGGATTAAAGGTGTGCACCATCACCGGCTGGCTGAGTTTGTGTATGTAGGTTCATATGTGCCTTAGAGAGTGTGTGGAGGTCAGAAGACAACCTGTTAGAGTTGTTTTCCTTTCTCTTGAGTGTGTCTTGAAGATGGTACTCGGGTGTCAGGCTTGGCAGCAAGCATTCTGAGCTTTTGAGGCATCTTACTGCCTCCTCATGTAGCTTAAGGTGGCTTGGGAGTTGCTGTGTAACTAAGGATGACATTGAATTCCTGATCCCTTTCTCTCACCTCTGAAGTGCTAGAATTACAGGGTGTGTCACCATCTCCACCCTTAGCTAATAGTTTCCTAAAACTTAGTTTTTATGGGGGGCAAACACTGCTAAGTGCTTATTAAATATATTGATGGTTTGTTTCCATGATACCATGATGATAAAAGTCCATTTCTTTTGGAGTATTTACCTGGAAAATAAGTTGCTGTTCTCTCAACAGTCCCGAAGGGTTTTTTCCCTTCATATATATGTGTATATGTTTGTATCATGCATGTTTGCAGGTGTGTGGACACACAAATGTGTGTGCATGTGGAGGCCTGAGGTTGACATTGTCAACAAATGTTGACCATTTGTTGGGATGGAATATCTGATAAAGGCTAGTGTAGCCAGCCAATGTAGCCTGGGTCCACATCTGAGTGCTGGAGATTACAGGCAGGCAGCCCACCTGGCGTTATATGTGTTTTGCACATCTGATTTCCATTTATGGATGAGAGCTAGAGAAATAATACTGGTTTGTGTTTTATTAATGAGAGTAGAAAACATGTTTAGCTTATAATTTATATTGATCAAAGTGTTTCAGATCTGTCACCTTGAAATTAGATGTGTTGAGTTTTTTCCCTGACCTTTGTTAAAATAACCTGTAATATGCTGTTATGTTTTCCTAACACAGTAGTGTGCAAATAAGTATTTGAGAGTAATCTAAGCATGTGACTGTTTCCATAGGCATCAAGCATGATGGAACTATGTGTGATACTTGCCGCCAACAACCGATCATTGGCATTCGATGGAAATGTGCAGAGTGCACAAATTATGACTTGTGCACCGTTTGTTATCATGGAGATAAACATCACTTAAGGCATCGCTTTTATAGGATTACTACCCCAGGAAGTGAACGGTAAGGGAAACAAGTTTTTCTTCAGTCATGACTTTTTGTTTTATCCTATTAGCTTTAAAAGTAGGATTAGGAAGTCGCTTTTGACAGTTTAGATTTAGTTTTGGGGGAAATGAATAGCAGGCTAGACTAGGTAGGATTGAACTTGTTGATTTGTGAGAGACCCTGTGAAGGTAGAATTTTATTATATGTGGGTTTCTTTTTTATTTCTTTCTTTAAAGATATGGTCTCACTGTATAGCTCTGGCTGGCCTTTAACTCAGTATGTAATTCAGGCTGATCTCCAATTATTATTGATTTTTTTATAAGATAATTTCGGCTATTTTTTTCTTTAGCATGGAGACTTAGCATTGCTGAACAGTTGGAAATGCCTGGCACCTCCTACACCCCCCCTCCCATTGAATAATTTTCTTCTTTTTATACTCTTCGTTTTAATTTCTATCTGATGAATACTATGGCCTGCTAATTGAGTCAACAGGCATTTATTATGGATGGGGACTTGAGGCATGGCTCAGTTGGTAATATGCTTGCTGCACAACCCTAGGGTGCTCCCTTTGAATACCCAGCACCTGAGGAAAGCTGGGTGTAGTGGCACATTTCTATAATGCCAGGCTGGAGAGACAGACAGGAGGAAACTTGGAGCTCTGGCTGGTCCGTCTAACTGAACATCAAACTCCAGGTTCATTGAGACATCCTTTCAAAAAGTAAGGTGGAAAAGTGATTGAGTGACACCCAACATTGACTCCCGACCTTCACACATGTGTATGCACACCTGCATACACAGATACATGTATACATGAATGCATATACACATAGAGAGAGACCATGGTAGCTACTGTATTTGTGATTTGAAGATAGTTTTCTTAAGGAGTTTATAATTTAAGAAGAATGATGGATCATGAATGAATGTCATATGATATTTGGACAGGATAATGTCTAAGGTCTTAGGATTGATGACAAGGGTATAGTTAATAGGTGTGGAGTTTTAGGTAGTGGAGTCTTCTCATGTAGCTAGGATACTGCACTTGAGCAAGTCATCTAGAGAGCCACAGCCAGGAGTAATAGGGAAACAGTATCTCATTTCAGTCACATTGAGTCATGGCATCTCATTTCAAATTATGGTCCTGCCACTCAAACTGAGTATTTTGGGGAAAAAAAATTACTTTTGGTTTTTGCTTAAAATTAAAATTAAGGAATGAGAAATAGGTTTTTAAAAATGAATATAACAATAAGATAACATTAAAAAAACAAAAGCCTAAAATCTGATTAAAAAGGATATAGACAAGTAAGGGGCATATGGCCTCAGAGAAAGCAGCTGGCTCAGATAATTGAGTGAAATCTTTTCCAAGGTTTGTAAATGCTCATGGGTGTGCAGTACTCCAGAGACAGTGCAGTGTAGTGTGTAAATACTCATGGTGTGCTGTACTCCGGAGACAGTGCAGTGTAGTCAAACCTGGCTTCAGATTCAGTTTTCTGGCATTCATGCAGTTCTCTGAGTGATTGATTCATTGCTCACTTTTCACAGATTCTTAAGATACCCCTCCACCCCCACTCTGCACCCAGCTTACTGTTCTTGATGACATTTGACAGAAGTAGAGATCTATTGTTCTTTGTGGACAGATCATGCTCTTGAGGTAACCAAAGTGCCGCCACTAACTGTGCCCTTTGTCACAGCCAAGTGTGGTTTCCAGCTTCAGTAGGCCCTGACAGAGACAGACACTTGGAGCCATAGCCTGAGGTGCTTACACTGTTCTGATTGCTAACCTGAGCAAAACCTTCTTTTATGCCTTCAGCTTTGTAAATGGGCAGTACAGTGTTGTCTTTCTTTTAAGGAGCTAACACTTTCCCCATAAAGGGTTTTTTACATAGAAGTCACCATTTCTCAGTTTTATAAAACATGAAAACAAAACTTTTGTTTTTAGGGTTCTGTTAGAGTCTCGTAGAAAATCTAAGAAGATTACGGCCAGAGGCATCTTTGCAGGTGCCAGAGTCGTGCGAGGAGTGGACTGGCAGTGGGAAGACCAAGATGGGGGCAATGGGCGGAGAGGAAAGGTACGGACAAGTTTTTAAAATCTTCATTTCTTTCTTTGTCTTTTGGGGAGAAAATAGTGCTCCTGTTTATTTGTGAGTGTTGCTGTTTCCTGAGAAGGTTGTTAGGTGGGTTTTGCCTCAGGCTCTATCTTGTTGGTTGGTGGTCCAGAGGAGCCTTCCTGAGGACTCCATGTGGGCCAGTCCTTCCTAAGTAGCACCTTGTGTTCTTGATTTCCTGCTGCTACAATTTTATCTAAGGGGCTGAAGGTGTAGCTCAGTGAGAACCTCAGTGTGTTCCTGTATTTGATACACAGAGCTGTGGAAAACATAAACATTGGCTGTGGTGGCACTCGGGAGGCAGAGGCAGGCAGGTCTCTGAGTTGGAGGCCAGCCTGGGCTACAGAGCGAGTTCCAGGACAGCCAGGACTGTTAGACAGAGAAACCCTGTTTCAAACAGCCCCCTGTAGTTGGGTTTTTTTAAGTCTTGTTTGGCCCTATGGTCCCCATAATTGTTTATAAAATCATCATTTAGAAGCTGATATTAATTAAACTGTCTGGCCATTAGCTCAGACATACCATTGACTAGTTCTTTTTAAACTCAGCCCGTTTCTGTTAATCTGTATGTTACCACATGTTCTGTGGCTTTACATGTTGTTCCCTGGGTGGCAGGCTGGCATTTTTTTTTACTCAGCCTTTTTTTTTTTTTTAACCCAGTATTCCCTTTTCTCCTTGTCCCGCCTACATTATCCTTTTTGTCTGATTATTGGCCAATCAGCATTTTATTTATCAATCAACCATAGTAACATATATTTACAGCATACAGGACATCCCACAGTACCCCCCCCCCCCCCAAAAATAGAATATATGAGAGTCTTAAAAGCCTCTGTGCCTGTCCCATTTGCTACCCTCCTCTAAAGTAACTAATAGCCTTATTTTGTGTTTACTGTTTTTGTTTTCATTTATTACTTTTTGTGTAGTATTGTCCCTATAGCAATTGGTATTTATGTTCTGAAAAAGAAAGTAGCAGTCACAGACCTAGCTATTGTAATGGCAGGGCAGAATGTTCTGTTTAGATGAAGGCTGTCAGAAAAATAGGAACAGAGTGGTCTGTGGTGACTTGTTTTTCTTTGGCATCTCTGAAATCTGTGAGAACCCTTCTAGGTTTGTCAGTCGGCATGGTCATGCATGAGTTGCGGGAACACGGAGCTCCACACAGGATACCAGGTAGCAGAAGGAGGGCTAGCTAGTGGGTAAGAACATTGTCAGAGGAGATGCATTGCTGGGTAGTGTTTGTTCTAAGCTCACCAGAGCCCGCCATAGGTTTATAAATAGGATAAAGCATACTATTCCCACCTCCGTGTGGGGGAGAGAGAGAGGGAGACAGACACCTTGCTAGTGTTTGTATCAGGAAATGGGTGTCAGAGGGACAAATGGAAACGTCATCATAACATAGTCCAAACAGACAGTACACTTGATGCCCTTGAGATTTGGGTCAGGCGGAGTGGGCAGTGTGTTCTCAGGTCAGCAAAATATACCAGCAGTGTGAGATTTTTTTTAATTAAAACTTTTTTTTTTTTTTTTTTTGCTACAGGGTTTCTCTGTGTAACCCTGGCTATCCTGGAACTGGCTCTGTAGATCAGGCTGGCCTTGAACTCAAGGTGTTTGCCATCACCACGTGGCAGTGGAGATCTTGATGATCAGAGCTTTCAGCCTGTTCTACATTGGCTTTAGTCTGGATGAACTACCCCATGTGCTTGGCACCCCACCTTGCAGGCTCTTTGTATGTCCTTTTATCTTCCCTGGATGCCACTCTCTCTCCCTTGTTCTCTGTCCCATTATGCTTTACATCATACTCTATCTTTTGGTAGAGCACAGCTTTAGAAACTTCAAAGAAGGCAAAAATTAATATTTTTATTCTGAAAATAATTTTATCTCCTTTCCCACAGATGTAAGCAGAGGATTAGAAGTAATTTTTGCAAATGTCTTATAATACAGTTGCTGTGAGGCACCCTGAGGCCACAGGATTGGGACTTTATTGTTGTGGTTTGCTTTCTGATGCTGTGATAGGAGTGCTGGCAGAAACCGAGGGGGGGGGGGGGGCTGGTTCTGTGTCCCTTAGGGCGGCGCCGCCCACTTAGGAGTCAAGAAAAGCCACAGCTCGCTCACTCAAGGCTCTGACCGAGGCAGCCCTCAGTTAAGGCTCCTTCTTCCCAGGTGACTCGAGCTTGCATCGTGCTGATAGACAACAGAACATTAGCCAGTCTTTTGAGAGAATAGAAAAAGGATTAAAAGTAGGCATTCTTGAAGCTGTGAATTACCACTTTAGATTTGGTTTGTTATTTGCTATTTTATATATGCTAAGTCATATTCTTTCTTTTAAAAACACTTTTGGGGCTGGAGAGATGGCTCAGTAGTTAAGAGCACTGACTGTTCTTCCAGAGGTCCTGAGTTCAATTCCCATCACCCAGTTCCCATCACCCACATGGTGGCTCATAACCATCTGTAATGAGATCTGGTGCCCTCTTCTGGCCTGCAGGGACACATGCAGACAGAGCACTGTATACATAATAAATAAATCTTTAAAAAATTTTTTTTGATGGAAAAAAACTCTCATACGTCAAAGCAGATTCCTAGGCATTCATTGCTTAACTTCATAGATTATAAGCCTTTAAAACTGTCATTTATTGGCCAGGTTGTGATGGCGCACGCCTTTAATCCCAGCACTCAGGAGACAGAACCAGACCTCTGTGAGTTCAAGGCCAGCCTGGTCTATAGAGAGAGATCCAGGACAGGTTCCAAAGCTACAAAGAGAAACTCTGTCTTGAAAAAACTTTAAAAAAAAAAAAAAAAAGTAATTTATTTGTTGAAGAAACCCTGATCTATCATCTGTGTTTTTCTTTTTTGCGGTGCTGAGGGTTGAACCTAGGACCTCAATCATACTGATAAATAAAATAGATTTTTAGGGGCTGGAGAGATGGCTCAGTGGTTACGAGCATTGCATGCTCTTGCAGAGGATCTGGGTTCCATTCCCGGCACTCACATGGTGGCCTCACAACTGCTTGTAACTCTTGTCCAGGGGACCCAAAGCCCTTTTCTGACCTCTGTGAGCTCCTGCGTGCAGGTCATAATCTCATGCAGGCACACACGTATGCGTAAATAGAAATAAATCAATCTAAATGAGAACTACTTAAGGTAGTGTTAAATTTACAGCATGAAGTACTGGTTATGTTCAAATCTGAAGGAAGGTTATTGTTACAGACAACATGTTGCATGCTCACTTCAGCACATGACAGACTTGCTGTGTGAGATTGTGTGGTGGTTAACTGGGAAGACTCCTAAAGCACGGTAGGCCGTGATGGACTAAATTTAGAAAGATGGTTGCCTCTTGAGAGACACATGGAGGGGTGGAGATGATGAGCACACAGGGTATTGAAAAGTCTTGGAATTCTTTTTTTTTTTTTGAGACAGGATTTCTCTGCAGACCAGGCTGACTTCAGATTCACAGAGATCAGCTTGCCTCTGCCTCCTGAGTGCAGGGATAAAGGCGTGCGCTGCCGCCGCCGCCGCCGCCGCCGCCACCACCACTATGCCGTTCATTTTTAAAGGTAGTAGAATAATTATAAGCATGTTCATTTCTTTTTTTTTTTATTAAAAGTATGCTTATTTTGTTTTTTACAACACATAAAAATGTAAAAGAATATATGGCCTTATTAGTAATTTAAAGCATTTCTCAAATGAAGTCATTTTATTTCTACAAAAGCATTGCCAAATACCTTCTCCACAAAACTATTTCTTTAGTACAGAGGAGGAAAGAAAGTTTAATGTGTATTTTTACTTAAAGTAAAAGTAGTCTGTATTTTATGTTTGTGAAGTGCTGGTGGATATGAGTGTTTGGAGAAAAGTCATTTGGATTGTATGTGAGCGGCTCCCTGTTCTTAGACAGCTGAGAGTGCCAGCTGTATGCATGTGTGGGTGTGTTTGTGTGTGGCAGGGAGCAGGGAGAGGGAAAGAGAGAATAAGTTAGAGTTTAACCAGGTAAGTTTGAAGAGTCAGTTGTTTGTGGGTGTGGCGTTCTGTGTGCCCACCACAACATGCTGTAGTAGCTGGGGTAGCCTGCTTTCTTGGCAGCTGAGCAGCTCCGTGTTGCTCACTGCCATTCTTCACAACTTTGGATTTGTCATCTTGAGCTGACTAGAAAACAGGTTGATCTCCAGTTGTTTAGATACGTGCTTAAAGATTTTAAATTATGTATTGGATAATTGGCTAAAAATAGTAAGCTGTGTTCTTAGAGGATTTTAAAATTCACATTATTCATTTTTTTGATAACCTATTAATGTTGTACGAATTCCTAAAGGTCTTATAATAAACCTGGGCCCGATACTGTGGTGAAAGATCAGAGAAGCAGAGCAAGCCACAGCCACCACCTCTTAACTCACCAACCCCTCCGCCTGAAAGAGCCTCTAGCTGAAAGGGACACTTCTGCTGAAAAGCCTTTAGCCAAAAGGCATTAGTTCCTGTCTTCTCACACCATATATTCCTCTCTCCACCCAGCCATGTCACTTTCTGTCTCACCTTTCCTAGTGCTGGGATTAAAGGTGTGTGCCACCACTGTCTAGCTGTTTTCTTTCCTAGACTGAGTCAATCTCATGTAGTCTAGGGCGGCTTTAAACTCACAGAGATCTAGACAGATGTCTGCCTCCCTGTGTTAAGATTAAAGGTGTGAGCTGGGCGGTGGTGGCGCACACCTTTAGTCCCAGCACTGGGAGGCAGAGGGAGGCAGAGGCAGGCGGATCTCTGTGAGTTCAAGGCCAGCCTGAATTATAGAGTGAAGCTTAAAGGTGTGTGCTACCAGTGCCTGGCCTCTATGTTTAATCTAGTGGCTTGTTCTATTCCTTGATCTTCAGGTAAATTTTATTAGGGTATATAATATATCAGCACATATTAATGTAATTTCTTTGCCTCCCAGTTAAAATTTTCTACAGTGATATTAGAATGTACTTCATCACTCTTCAGATAAGGTCAGATATGGTGACATAACCCCGTAATCCAAACAGGAAGTTTGAGGTCACCCTAGGCTGTGTTCTGACAGCTCCCCCCAAACAAACAACAAGACAGCAGACTGGGGTACAACTAACTCAGCAGTAGAGTGCTTGCCTGGCATGCAGAGAAGCCCAGGGCTGAGGACCACAGGAAAAAACCAGCATAAACACACATCCTGCACTTTTGTCTCTTGGGAGGCTGAGGCAGGAGAATTGAGTTTGAGGTGAGGATGGGCTACTCAGGGATATTCTATCCTAATAAAACTTATAATTCTAGAAAAATAGGACTTTATTGGTAATTCAGCAATGCTAACAGTGACATATTTGGCAAATCGGTATTTTTCTTTATTTTGTTACATAAGTTGATGAAAAGCTTTTTAAGATTTCAGTATAAAGCATCTAACCTCTTTCCTTTTTTTTTTTTTTATTGTCTTTTGTTTTTTTGAGACAGGGTTTCTCCATGCTGTCTTTCAGCTTGCTCTGTAGACCAGGCTGGCCTTGAACTCACAGAGCTCCTCCTGCTTCTGCCTTCTGAGTGCCTGGATTAAAGGTGTGTGCTATTGCTGCCTGGCTTCTTTCAATTTTAAAAAAAAAAAAATATTTTTTCCCTCTAAACTTTGTTAGGTAACGGAAATCCAAGATTGGAGTGCATCAAGCCCACACAGTGCAGCGTATGTTCTCTGGGATAATGGTGCTAAGAACCTTTACAGAGTTGGCTTTGAGGGCATGGTGAGTAGTGAAGGCACAGCCCGTGCAGTAGGCTGGCCAGGGTGGGAGTGAGTGCCGTCTTGTGCATGCAGTCTCTCTGCTGTTGGAGCAGATGTGTCTGAGCCACAGATCTACAGCAAGAAAGTAGGTCTGCAAAGTGAGGACTTGAGCTCCTCACACCTGACCCAGTATAAACTACTTGATAGCAAATATGCTTTTGCTATAGTAAAATGACTAGAGGATTCAGCTTTTAAAATCTAAACCAAAAATAAGAATCATCTATAGGGCTACTCCTTGGAGTAGATTTGGAGACTAGGATTAACATGAAGTGGTTTTTTGTGTTCTATGCTATCGTAGCTGATAAAAAGTATAAATTATTTTTAAGGAAATTTTTTTAAGAGTTCTTATTTTATATGCATTGGTGTTTTGCCATGGGTGTTGAGGCCCTTGGAACTGGAGTTGCAAACAGTTGAAAGCTGCCATGTGGGTGCTGGGAATTGATCCTGGGTCCTCTGGAAGAGCAGCCAGTGCTTTTAATCACTGAGCCTCCTTCTCTTCAACCCCTCTTGTAGTTTTTTGTTAAAGTGCAGAATTGATGATTAAATGTGATTGTCTTGTAGTACATGTAATCTCAGCACACCAGAGGTGGAGGAAGGAGGATCTCAAGTTCAAGGCCATCTTGGCTACATAATGAAACCTTCTGAAAAAATGAAAGAAACAAGATAAAGCAAGAAAGTGATAGACTTGGTAACATCTAGAATTAAATGGAGAATAATGTAGGTTTACTCAAGAGAATGCTTTATATTTCTGTATTTCATGGACCATTGTTCAAACACAATGTTTGATGTTATTTTGTGACAGAGTCTCACTGTGTATCCCTGACTGGCCTGGAACTAACAGAGATCTGCCTACCTCTGCCTCCTGAGTGCTGGAATTAAAGATGTGGGCACCATATCCAGTCTTACTGTTTATTAATTCTGAAATACAAATTTCTTTAATAACCTTTCAATTCTAAATATATTCCCATTTAAGGAATTATTATTATTTTAATTGTAATACTAAGTTTTGTGCATGTTAGGCAAGTGCCCTAGCACTGAACTATATCCCCAGCCCAGAGAATTCTTTGTTTCATTCTTTACTCAGCTGTCTTTGCCTTCCATTTGGAGAGCAGAAAATTAGCCAAATGCCTTCTTATTATATTTTATTTATATATGAAAGCCAATATAAACTTAAACAAATGCTTTACTTATATTTTTTAAAATTTTTTCATTTTCTTTCTTTGGTTTTTCAAGACAGGGTTTCTTTGTGTTACCCTGGCTGTCCAGGAACTTGATTTGTAGAACAGACTGGCCTTGAACTCAGAGATGTTGTCTCCATTTGCCTCTGAAGTGCTGGGACTAAAGGTGTGTGCCACCACTGCCTAGCTGGCAAATGCTCTAGTAATGCCAAATTTTATCACTGGCTATAGAGTCAGCTCATTTCCTACCTACTACATAGTCGTGACTCATGCCGCTGTACGCTTTTGAATTGTGAGTCTTTTTAAGGATTCTAACTGACTGTTTCACATGAAGATGTATGTGCTATGTGTGTTCAGGCAGTTAAATGAAGACAGGTTGATGGCTCATGAGGTTAGTGCCATTATTTGATGAGATGTCTTTTGAGGGTTACCTTCCCTCTCCACTGCTGCAAGCCGGTGGCAGCCAGTATGCTTGCCTGTGTTTTGTGCATTATGGGCCTATTTCTTTAGGATAGGTTTTTAGAGGGAGAATTACTGAGTCAAACTAGTACATTAAAATAATTAAAGCCTTTGTCTGGTCTGAGGTTGAGTAACATTTCATGTTTAGTGCAGGATTGGGTTCTGTGTGGACATGTGGTTACCTCCTACACACACTAATAACTCTTAGACATTTTTTAGTGCATCTGGTTTTTTTGCTTGTTTTCTGTTTTTTCTTTAACTCACTTTAATTTTTTTGTAAGTAACACCAAAGATTAATGTCCATATTTCCTGGAACTTGTAACCACAGGTGTCTTCTCATTCAGGTACCTAAGTAAAAATGAATATATTTTCTTGTAAAAATAAGTGGGAAGGAACTTACCTAGCCAGATAGAGTAATAACTGCAGAGGATCAAAGGCTGGGTTTGGTTCCATTCTCTGGTCCTGCAGGCCTCTTGGTCTTACTTAATTTCCCTTCTTACATGTATTTGCCTTGTATCTTTAAAAAGTGTGTTTGAAAGGATCAAATGTGGTGAGATTTTTGTTTTATTTGGGGTAAAATTATTTTAAAATGTTGATGTGTTGTGCACTTCTCAAGTACTGGGTATTTCTTAGAGTTTATAGTTTGCCATGTGCTTTTGAATATACTTGTGTTGAGGTTCTGTGTTAACTTCAGAATTTAAAATTAGATAGCTGAAGGTAACTCAGGTCTGTCTGAAGATCATTGTTCTAGTGTAGTGTGTTTTAGAAGCGGGGTTGAGTGTGGCTCTCCACCTGGCCTCCCCTCTGCTGTGTGCTGAGTGAAACTTGACTGTTTCAGGCATTGCATTTACTTGACGTTTTCATGGGTTATTTTTTCTGGTTTCTTTTCTTAGTCTGATCTGAAGTGTGTCCAGGATGCCAAAGGAGGTTCTTTCTACAGAGATCATTGTCCTGTGCTAGGTGAGTTAGCAGATTCAAGAAAATTGCCAAATAATGACTCAGGTTCATAGGATTAGGATCATGTCTAAATTGGACAGGAAAAAATGGGATTATCATTAAAAGTTATGTAGAGAAATACTCGGTTTCATTTTAGTTTTAAAACATTTATTCCTGTTCTGTGGTTTATTTAGGCTCAGAAGGAGTTGTTACGTGGAATTGGTGCACTATTTGTGTCATAATATGATTTAATTCACTTTTAACTGGACTGAGAACACTGGAAGAGTTTATATTAGATTATACCAGTGTTATGCCTCCCACACTACTGAGGAAGAATTTGACAATTTATTCCTTATAAATACCACACAGTTACTGTATAACTGATTTCTTAGTAAAAGAACAGCTCTAAGATCAAGGTACTATAGTAAATATAAATAACCTAAGTTTGTTTTTAAAGAGTGTGAAAACCAAAACTGCTTTCATTTGCAAATTCATTATTGCCATGTTCTTATGGTGAAGTCCTCAGTCCACAGATGCCCTCCTTGCTTGTGTGGTGTCTCTTCTTTCTGAGTCCTTTGACTCATCTTTTTGTCAAAAAGTGCTACTTTCTTACAGCATACCTGTTTCTTTTTAAGGGAAGGTAGGAAAATACACATGCTTTTTGGTGAGCTCCTATCTTCTCACTTTTTTTGTGCCCTTATAAGAAGAGTGTAGGCTCAACATGAACATTTAGATCCCACAGTGCAGTGTTTTATGATTTTAAATCTTTACCCCAGAATCTTTATTTTAATTGGTCTTAGACAACAATGCAGATTTTTTTTCTTTTTAAGATTTATTTATTTTTATTTTATGTGCCTTGGTGTTTTGCCTACATGTATGTCTGCATCCTCTGGAACTGGAGTTACAGACAGTTGTGAGCTATTATGTGGGTGCTGGGAATTGAACCTGGGTCCTTCTGAGTAGCAGCCAGTGCTCTTAACCCCTGAGCCATCTCTCCAGCCCCAGATTTTGTTTTTTAAAAAATACTAAGCACATTTGAGGAAGCAATCTGGGGTTTCCCCTTGACAGTCTGTGTTTAGTTACTATGGTTACTGTAGCTCTGGTGCAGACCTAGTCAGCAAGTCATGCAAGCAAATCTCTGACTGTTCTTTTCCTCCAGGACTCAGTACTCTGATTTCGGGTTGGTAGTCTTTTGTAGATTTTACCTCTACTTAATTTTTATGAGTGATTATATTGTTACAATTTCCTTTAATTTTTTGTGGTTCTGAGAATTGAGCTCAGTGCCTTTCATCTGCCTGAAAAGAGATACACCCTGGCCCACATTGCTGCAGTGTTTCAGTTAATGTTTGTTTGCTTTTTCTGTAATTGAAAACTCAGTTATAGAATCTTATACTGAGTTTGTAAAACACGTTGAGATGAGATGGCAATTTAAAAGTATCTAGATCCTACTTGTGTTTAATAACGCACTTGAAGAAGGGGTGGGTTACAGGACACACAGTTGCAGTTAGTTCTGGTGTCTTGTAGCATAGTGTAGTTTCAAAATAGCTAAAAGGAAGAATTTGCAATGACACAATGATTATGTGTCAGTTAAAAATAAACTATTTTACTAAAAGGTACTAAGATGAATAGTTGTTAGTCAAGTCAATAAATGAGGTAAAGTAAATGTAAAGAGCAGACTCTTGCACAAAGACACCACACTGATTAGAGAAGATAGAGAAGAAATGGAAAATTAACATAGACTTCTAAATCAGTCATGATAGCAGCATAGTGATCACACACACATGAATGTAGTTACATTCCACAGTGACTGTCTTTTCTCACTCATTTTTCCCTTTCATTAATTATGTTTGGAATTACAGGTGAGCAGAATGGCAACAGGAATCCTGGTGGATTGCAGATTGGTGACCTAGTAAATATAGACCTTGACCTAGAAATTGTCCAGTCTTTGCAGCACGGTCATGGAGGATGGACTGATGGGATGTTTGAGACTTTAACTACGACTGGAACTGTCTGTGGCATCGATGAAGATCATGACATTGTAGTACAGTATCCAAGTGGCAACAGGTTGGTACTGTTTCCTGGGTTTTGATGACAAAGTTAACATACATGGACAAGAGCCTTAAAGAAAGCAAGTAATATGCTGTAAGTCAAGGTTTAATAAAGCTGGCCCTTAGGCAGTAGACACAAAGTCAGAATATGTTGGTAAGGCCTTGAGGGGTGTGTCTGTCTGTCTGTCTGTCTGTCTGTGTTCACTTTCACATTGAAGTCAGGAAATTTTTAGAAGTTGGTTCTCTTCTTCCATCCTAAGGGTTCCAAGGTTTGAACTCAGGTTGTCAAGCTTGGTGGTAAAAACTGCCTTTACTTGCTGATGCATATTGCTGGTCCCTATATATGACTCTTACTATTCAGAGACCCTTTCCCTCTGGGGTTTCTTTAGAAAGAGATGTTCTTACATGCTTGTAATGTTTTATTTATTTATGTGTATGTGTGCCTGCATGAATTTATGTGCACCATGTGTATGAAGGAGCCATTGGAGGCCAGAGGAAGGCTTTGGATCCATTGGAATGGACTTAAAAGGTGGTTGTGAGCCACCATGTGGGTCCTGGGAATCAAACCCAGGTCTTCTTCAAGAGCTGTAAGTGCGCTTATTCAGCCCAGTGGTTCTCAACCTTCCTAATCCTTGAAAACAGTTCCTTATATTATGGTGACCCCAACCATAAAATTATTTCGTTGCTACTTCATAACTAATTTGGTACTGTTATGAATCGTAATGTAAATGTCTGTCAGATTGAGAACCACTGACTTAACCACTGAGCTATTTAACTGGCCCCTTCCATAGTTCTAGGAACAGGTTTTTTTTTTTTTTTTAATGTAGTCTGATCTTTCAGATTTGCTTATTCCAGATAAGTACTTGAATTCTGAAGAGTGTATAAAATGCAAATAATTTAGGAATTTATTTGACAAGGTATCTATTTTTGCACTGGAGTTGAGTGTGTGTTTAAGTGGAGTGTTTTGTATGTTGTGGTACATTTGTTTGATGAGTCATTGAGTAGTCAGGAAAATGAAAGGAAGATGATAGCGGTATGGAAAGATGCTTATGTAAAATAAAGAAGCCATAGTTTTGGGGTAGAGACATAGCTTAATTGGTAGAGTGTTGGGCTGGCACAAATGAAGCCTTGTATTCATTCCCCAGCACTGCATAAATCAGACACAAGGCACATGCCTGTAATCTAAGCCTTTAGGATGAAAGACAAAAGAATAAGGTTGTTCTCAGTATGTTTGATGCTAGTCTGGGCTATATGGGATTCTGTCAAATAAACAGAAAAGAAATTTTATTTGTGTGTGGTCCTGGGGAATTGAACCCAGGGTAGATCAGTGGTTCTCAACCTTCCTAATGCTGCAACTCTTTAACACAGTTTCTCATGTTGTGTTGACCCCAAACATATAATTATTTTATTGTTACTTCATAACTGTAATTTTGCTGCTGTTAAGAATTGTAATATAAATGTATGATATACAGGATATCTGGTATACAATGCCTGTAGGATTGTCATCCTAAAAGAGTTGTGACTCCACAGGTTGAGAACCCTTGTTAAACGGCTGCTGCATTTGGTAGGCAGTTTGGCTAGGACAGAATGGTAAGTATATATATGTGATCAGGAAAGGAAGCTTTTCCTTAAGCAACTCTGAAGAAACCAACTCTGTGTTCACAATGATGGATGCACAGGGATGTTCTTGATGTATCGTATGTGCTGGTAAGCATTGTAAATTATATAAACAAAGCAATAAAAATCATCTAGAATGTAATTGCAGAGGATTGCTTTATTCTTTTGAAGTGTGCAAGGTTGTTCTCCCTGCAGTGTTTAAAGATTTGTCGAGTGAGTTCACTTGTTCTGAGACTGGTTCTGCCTTTGTAGGTGGACCTTCAATCCTGCTGTTCTCACTAAGGCAAACATTGTCCGAAGTGGAGATGCTGCACAGGGTGCAGAAGGAGGCACCTCACAGTTTCAAGTGGGTGATCTGGTGCAAGTCTGTTATGATCTGGAAAGAATTAAACTTCTCCAAAGAGGACACGGTGAATGGGCTGAAGCAATGCTTCCAGTAAGAATATGTAAAATAATTTGGGAAGAGATATTATATTTTGCTTATAGAATTAATGAATTAAATCAAATTACTTTTAGAAACAATTAGAATTGAAAGTTAAATTAAAAAAAAATCACTCAGAATGTAATTGCAAAGGATTGCTTTGCGCACACACAATACACACACACAGACACACTACTTTTCTAGAATTGTATTCTAGGTGTACTAGGTGGCAAGGTGTACTCATGTCTCATTTATTCCAGCTGGATTGGCCTAGGAAGATCCAGAAGGAGCTAGTATTTCTGATAACACTGTTAATAATGGGTGTAATGTAGTATTGGGAGGCAGAGGTTTTCCTGCTATTCAGTCCTCCAATGAGACAGCAGCATGCTTTTCCATCTCAGTAGTTTGACAGCACCACAGCTTTCCTGCTACAGGGAACCTAAAATGTGCAGGGATGTGGGGACAGTACATGTGCATGTCTTCTAAGAGTAGTTTTGCGATCAGTGATACAGCTTAACTTTTAGTTTTTCATTCAGTACATATTTCATCAACTGTTCAACAGTAATAAACAAGTTTATCTTGTCTTTCATTTATCTGTTCTTTTCTTTGTTCCCTCCTGTTGACCTGTTTTGTCCTCCTCTCCATCCTCTGTTCTGTTTCTACTTCTCATCCTGTGTGCACCCCTCCCTCCTCTTAAGAGCTCGTCACCCTGCCATGTGTTGTTCAGATCCTTCTCAGGACAGTGCTTCCATTTATTCCTCTTCACCCTCAGTGCCTGCCCTACGAGCCTTATCCCATCTGTCTTTACTGTTGTCCTGTCCATCTGTCTAGCTGTACTCCTTCAGTAGATATTTTAGAACATAAAATAAACCTGTTAGATTTAGGATACAATTGTAAACAAAACAAGAAAAAGAAATCTCTTGTACATTACCTTAAAATACGAATGAGTAGCTAGCCAAGTTTCTGGTAGCTACTTGACCCACATCAAAGTCTGTATGGCAGCTGAGTGAATGGATAGGGCATGTGGTGGATCTGAGAGCAGGGTCTGTTTGCTGCATTAACTGTCAGATTCTTACTGTCCAGTGTGGAGAGTAGTGCTGTAACTGAAGTTGAATCTTACAGTGTTCTGATTTACTTCAGTTTGACTGAATATGATAGGTTCAGGCTAAAATCAGCTGAGACCATCCAGAGCTCCCTTCCATCATTGTCTGTTAAAAGGAAAAAGTGCTAAGAATAGAAATTAAATTGAGTGGAATAGAGACAATGTGGACAAAGGAATGAACAGGTTCAGATAAAAGGTAGTGGGGTAATGGTCTTCTGTCCATGTGCCGAAGTTATTACTAAAGACAGGATTAAAGGACAGAACATCACTACACACAGAAGAAAGGTTATGCACAGGAGACTGACGAAAGCTAAAGTGGGGATGGGGAGATGGCTGAGAGCCTGGACTCCCAGCACCCACATGGTGGCTCACAGCCATCTGTAATGAGACCTGGTGCCCTCTTCTGGCCTGCAGGCAGACATGCAGGCAGACCACTTTATACATAATAAATAAATACATCTTAAAAAATAAACAGCTAAATTCAAGTAATTCAAATAAGTTAAAATAAATTAAGGACATGTCAAGATACAGAAGAATGAAATAACAAGGTGTTAGAACCTAAGAAAGAATTAAGAAGAAAAGGAGGTGGCTCAGTCGTAAAGAATGGTTTCCTGTGGTTGGAACCCTTGTAAAAGTCATGCATCTGTGACCTAGCACTGGACAGCAGGGAGGTGAGTCAGCAGAGCTCACTGGCCCGCTAGTCTAGTCAGTGGGTAAGTGCCAGGCTCAATGAGGGAGGGAGGGAGGGAGGGAGACAGACCGACCCTGGCCCTGACTGAGCAGTAAGGGCACCTGCCAGCAAGACTGATGATCTGAGTTTGATCATCAGGACCCACATAGTAAGGGGAGAGGACTGTTTCTTCAAGTTGTCCTCTGACCACCACACTTGTACTATGTCATGGGTGCACACATACACACTTGTGTTCTTACACACACAATAAGCAAATAAAAATGCAATAAATTAAGTTGAGAGTGATAGTGGAAGACATCAGTGTCTCGCATGCACGTGTACACACACACACACACACACACACACACATATACATACACATACACATACACACCTCTGTGAATGTATATATCACACACAGACACACATACATACATACTACACACACATTTACAAATAACTTTTTAAAAAAGTGATGGTTAAGTTGGAACACACACACATAATTACCACAGATAATAGGAGCAATAGAAAGTTCAAAAGCATGACAAATTTAAGTATGAAAAATATATATTCTATAGAAAATGGCAAATATGAACTATCTGATATATGTATGTGTAAGCCCAGCAAAAGTAAGGGGCTGGCTGGGCGGTGGTGGCGCACGCCTGTAATCCCAGCACTCGGGAGGCAGAGGCAGGTGGATCTCTGTGAGTTCAAGGCCAGCTCACGACAGGCTCCAAAGCTACACAGAGAAACCCTGTCTCAAAAAACAAAACAAACAAACAAACAAAAGTAAAGGCTGAAACAAATAGAATTCTTTTTGGTATTGCTCATATTTGAACTAAGATCTTGTGAATGCCAGATAGCTGTCTACCACTAAGCTAACACTTGTAATTCCAGTTAAATGCTTTTGAAATTGAAAACAGATTTGAGACTAGACTTCAAAGAGAGGATCCATGGCATACCCGGGGAAACCTACTCTGATGGGATAAGTGAGTCTTTATGAATAGGAAAAATTCTTTGGACCTTTAAGAAAAAGGTCAAATTATTGCTCACAATGGGAAGAAGATCATTTTGTTGTATGTAAAAATATCTCAATGTTTCATGCCAGAAAACAGTGATAATTAATAAAACTAAGAAAAGAAAATACATATTTAACCAAACTGACATTTAGGTATAAAGATTGTAAATTGCTCTGAGTTTGTAAGAATTTAAAGGCCCTATTCCCATAAGCCTATTCTGAGTAATCTACTAAAGAGTTGAGACAACCCAGGTGACTAGAGATGTGCCAGCTGATTATGCAATATGTATTTATTTGTTTGGTTAATTAAATTGAAAGAGGAACACATAAAATGATTGTACAATCTAACAGTGTAACTGCAGTTGTCAGAAGTGGAAATGAGGAAACGAGAAGTAATAAATTGTTTGCTTTATAGCTAGCTGTGTTAACGAGCATGAACTACTGTTATTTAAAATTACTGAAAGCCCATTGTGCACCAGCTGCAAATAGCAGCCTCTGTGGATGCACATTCAGCCTGTTGCTTGTATGAGTTCCCCTAAGGGACCTCAGACAGTTTCTGTATGCTTATTTTGATCTCATTGCTGTTCCCCATCTAGGTTCTAGACAGGAATCCAGGTACCTTTGGAAAGTTCTAAGGCATAAGTAGCCAAGATTCAAATTGGCTAGGTCATCGTGTTTATCTGTACCCAGAATAAGGACTATAATAAGTTCCCTGGCCACTAGAACATTCTACCTTAAAGAAGTGGGCCTTTACCAAGTTTAATGAATTTGAAGACATGGTAGCTGGAAGTGGCTCATTCCTAGTTCTTGTCTTCTGGAAAATTGGTAAGGCCTTTCACTCCTGAGGGCTTCCACTGTGCTGGAGTAATACATTCCACTAGTCATATTCACTAATAAATATTACATCCAGTCTGCTTTTAAAAAAGTGTGTGTGTGTTTACAGTACTTGGGAGACAGAGACAGGTGGATGTCTGTGATTTCAAGGCCAGCCTGGTCTACAGAGTGAGTTCCAGGAGAGCCAGAGCTACACAGAGAAACCATATCTCAAAAAAAATCCCAAAAAAGTGTATGTGAAGGTATGGAGAAGGGGGTGGGGAGGAGTGTCATAAGAATACATGAATGACTAGCTTCAATATTGCTCATACTATAGAATAGACATAGTCATATATATATGAGTCTTTAAAAGAAGGAGTAAAGTGATGTGTGTTCGCATTTGTATTTATATAAAGATATTTGTTAAATATGGCTGTTAGGACAATACAGACTTTGTTTTTTTTTTTTTGTTTTTTGTTTTTAAATGGTGACTGGTGATTTAAACTCAATTGCTAGAGTGCTCACAACTGGCTCACAGTACTCTGTAACCTCAGTTCCAGGAGAGCTAATGCTCTCTTTTGGTCTCTGTGGGCACCTGCATGCTTGTGGTGCACATACATACACTCAAACATACATGCATACCTTTAAAATAAGAAATAAGTTTTTTTTCCTGAGAAATCAGTTTTCAAAATAAAAACAAAACAAAAACATAAGAAAATAAAACCCTGTTCCTGACTTGTGTGCTGGAGAAAGCTGTAAGAGTGAGAGGGTAGTAGCAGTGACCAGCATGGTGCAGGTTGTGACTTTAGATAACGCCCCACTAAAGAGAAAAGTTAGGTGAGGACGGATCTTGTACCAGACAGCAGAGACACCATCAGGGACTGGTAGTGTGTGCTCAAAGAATGAGCAGCCAGTTTGAAAAGTTATCACTAGTCACATACAGAGGACAGACAAGCCTGTGTAGTTACACCAATTAGCAACAGATTGTGAAAAACCTCATAGGTCAAATAATCCTGTTTCCTCATATTATTTACAAAAAAGAAAAAAAAAAAAAGAATATGGACTGTAGTTAGAGTTTTCCTGCCTGGCCCAGTCAGGACAAATTTCTCTCACCCGCCAGGCCCATAGATGCTCAGAACCAACCAAGTAAACACACAGAAACTTACATTGTTTACAAACTGTTTGGCTGTGGCAGGCTTCTTGTTATCTACTTCTTCTGTCTTAAATTAACCCATTTCTATTAGTTTATACTTTGCCACATGGCTTGTGGCTTACCAGTGTCTTTACATGTTGCTTCTCATGGCGGCGGCTGGTGGTGTCTCTCTCCCAGCCTTCTGCTTCCCAGAATTCTCTTTTCTCTTGTCCCGCCTATACTTCCTGCCTGGCCACTGGCCAATCAGAATTTTATTTACACAGAGCGATATCCACAGCAATGGACTTTAAAATTTTAAACTTATTTTGCTTTTTTAATGTTATGTGTATGAATGTTTCGCTTATGTTTGTGTATATGCACCATGTATGTGCCTGATACCCACAGAGGTTGGAAGGAGATCCTCTGGAAGTGGAGTTATGGATGGTTGTGAGCTACCATGTGAGTGCTGGGAATTGAACCTGGTCCTCTGCAAGAGCAAATGCTCTTAACTGCCTGTGGAGCCAGCTCTCCAGCCCTTGGGATTTATTTTTCACATGTCTGTCTGTGTATCTGCATGTGTGAGTGTGAGTGCCTTCAGCGTCCAAAAGAAAGCATCAGGTCTCCTGGAGCTAGAATTATAGGTGATTGTGAACCGAGCAAGGGCAAGAGCTAGTGTTCTTAGCGGTTAAGCTATGTCTCTAGCCCCATTATTCAGATGGTTTTAAAGATACAGTTAAATTTGTGACTAATAATCTATTTGAATATGGTTAGCTCTTGAAATTTTTAAACTTAGAAACAAGTAAAATCAACACTTTAAAATACAGAAGGTGATGATAGAATTTAATAATAAATCTTTAATTTTTTTAAGACTTTAGGTAAAGTTGGCCGAGTACAACAGATTTATTCGGACAGTGATTTAAAAGTGGAAGTTTGTGGAACATCTTGGACGTATAATCCTGCAGCAGTTTCCAAGGTGGCATCTGCAGGATCAGCCATTAGCAATGCATCTGGTGGTATGTTTTTTCTTGTTTCCTTAAAAATAATACCCACTTTTCAGTCTGGGCCTGGTGGCACACACCTTTAATCCCAGCATTCAGGAGGATGTCTGGGTCCAGAGCCGCCCAGTCTACAGAGCTGGTACTAGGATAGCCAGTGCTACACAGAGAGCCATGAGTTGAAAACAGACGGCAGCAGAAAGAGTTCTCCTGCATGGAGAGTCTGGTAGGTACACTTGTCTTTCTCCCAGGAAACATAGGTTCATTCACTTGGGTATTGAAAACTTTGTAAATTTTTCTTTTCTTACCCCCTTCCTCTCTTCCTCTCCCACCCTTCTCTCCTCTTGCCCTCTTTTTAGTGCACTGACTAACCTTTGTTCTGGCTGAGGGACTCTCTGGAAAGGTTGATGAATTTGTGCTTTTTCTTGGGCATATTAAGCTTCTCTGTACTGGATCTGAGACACTTAAAGCTCAGTTCTTTTTGTTTTTTTGTTTTGTTTTGTTTTCTTTTAAGATTTACTTATTATGTATACAGTAATCTGCCTGCATGTGTCCCTGCAGGCCAGAAGAGGGCACCAGATCTCATTACAGGTGGTTGTGAGCCACCATGTGGTTGCTGGGAATTGAACTCAGGACCTTTGGAAGAGCAATCAGTGCTCTTAACCACTGAGCCATCTCTCCAGCCCAAAGCTCAGTTCTTATCTCTAGTCAGAACTTGCATTTTCTGCCAGAAAACCTTCTCTTTCTTAAAACCTTCTCTTTCTTAGCTTACTTTTTGTTTCCGGCATTATTGCTAGCAGATGTTTTTCTTCCTGTATATTGTTATATATCAGTCATATTTTTCTTCTTAGCATTTAATAAACTACTATATATGCCAGAACATCAGAAACTGGTAAGATGTGAACTTGCTGAGTGCTTGGCTAAACTTGTCCTAACGGTCGTTCCTATGTCCCAGCTTTGTGTGCACAGTTTGGTTTATTCTGTATCGTTTTTCTAAGTTGCTGTATGTTCATTCTTGCCGTCTGGTAAGGGAGACAGAGTCATAATAGTGAATGGAACGTGCAAGAAAACATGAGGTTAGTAGATATGGTGGTGCAAGCCTGTGGTCATATTTGAGAGGTGGAGGCAAGAGGATCTGAGTTTGAGGTTAGCCTGAGCAGGTTGAGACCTAGTATCCATAGAGAAAGATTGTTTTTACTGCTTTCTCCTTTCTCTCTTTTGAGTTCCTGTTGTAAATTGCTAGTGCACTGACAGCTTAAATCCAGCAGTGTTGATTTCTGTGAGGCTAGCTGCATTGTGCTACCTTAGCTACATATAAAATAAAAAGTGAAGAGTAATTAATACCTACTCTCAAATAATTGGGGTTGGCATAACTTGTAATTTTTCTCTTAACCCAATTTTTTATTCCTTTCCTTTTGAGTAATGACTCCAATAATTAAAGGCTGGAATCTTCTGTATTAAGTGTATTGTTTAGGAAAAACAGTCAAGTGGCACTTAATAAAGTATGCTGTTATCACTTATATGTTCATTTTCAGCGGAAAGTTGATTTGCTCCTAAAGTGTATTCCAAGACACTATAGAGGTTGCATTGTTTCTGAATCATAACTGTTGCTCTGTTGGGTTTTATATGATCTGTAGTATTCTACTGTCTGTAATGTTCTATGGTCTGTACTGTAGAATTAAAAGAAAAACAGTCAAGTGGCACTTAATAAAATATGTATCACTGTGGGTTCCCTGTGCTAGTGTGTTTGTTTGTAGTATCATTAGTTTGACTTTAAATCTGTCACTCTTTACTTTTTGTGCATTTACAGCTTGAAATATGTGATTTTAGATTGTGGGGTTGTATTAAGGCTTACCGCTTGCATGGGTAGCTGTACACAGTAGAAATAGTAAAACAGGAAAAGCGTTTAGGAACATGGAAAATGTCTGTTCTTCTATTAGCAGTTTGTTTTGTGCTTTGCAGAAAGACTCTCACAGCTTCTGAAGAAATTATTTGAAACCCAAGAATCTGGTGACCTCAATGAAGAGCTGGTGAAGGCTGCTGCCAATGGGGATGTGGCTAAAGTGGAAGATTTGCTGAAAAGACCAGATGTGGATGTGAGCACTTCAAAAACAACGTTGAGGGATATACAAAAGGAGTAGTTTCATAATTCACAAAGGCTGAAGTCTTCAAGCCTTTTAGAATTGATTCTTGCAGTTGATAAGAAGCATGAACCTGCTGGGCAGTGGTGGTGCACGCCTTTAATCCCAGCACTTGGGAGGCAGAGGCAGGTGGATCTCTGTGAGTTCGAGGCCAGCCTGGTCTACAGAGCGAGTTCCAGGAAAGGCACCAAGACTACACAGAGAAACCCTGTCTCGAAAAAACAAAACAAAACAAAACAAAACAAAACAAAACAAAAAGAAAGAAACATGAACCTATTTTTATTCTTCATGTGGATAGACAGTATTTCAGTACTAGTTACTGAAAATACTCTTTTCTCCACTGTGTATCCTCAGCTTCCAGTGCCAAAAAATCAGCTTGTTATTAATGCAGGGGTTGTTTGTTTTGTGTCAATGTCTGGCTGTTTTTATTATTATAGTTTTGTTTATATATTGAAATCAATAGTGTAATACCCTCTGCTTTGTTCTTCCTGCTCAAGATAACACGTGTGTGTGTGTGTGTGTGTGTGTGTGTGTGTGTGTGTGTGTTCGTGTTCATAGCTTTTAGACTTTACATTTTTAGTTTTTTGGTTCTGTCAGGAATTGTCACTGGGATACATTGTAGCTTGCTTTGGGCTCTTTGGATGTTTTTCTAGTCTTGTAATACATGAAGTTTGCATGTCTTTCTGTATTTATGTGTCCTCTTCAGTTTCTTTCCTCAGTAGTTTAGAATTTCATTGTAGAAATATTTGTCCTCTCTTTGGTCAGATTTATTCTTAGTTGCTTTTTGAGTACCAGTTGTAACTGGGATTAAAGTTTCCTACTTCAGATGGCTTGCTATTGAGATATGCCAGTGCTGCTAATGCTTGTGTCTTGCAATTTATTGGTGACATTTATTAACTCAAGTGGTGTTTTGGTGGGTTCTTCAGGGCTGCCCTCTATCCTTCTGTCTTTCCCTTCCTTTTTCCCTCTCTGTACTTAATATCCTTTCCTTCTCCCTCCCTTGGGTTTTTCAGACAGAATCTTGCTGTGTAGCCCTGCCTGGTCTCCTGCTTCAGGCTCTTCTGATTCTGGGATAACAGACATGTGGTTTTCTGGTTTTCCTGTATAGAAATCATGTCACCTACAAACAGTGACAGTTTGACCTCCTCTTTCAGGTTAGATGCCCTTTGTTTTTTCTCTGGTTCATAAGCTTCTCTGACCAACTTGAGGGTAGCACAAACTATGAGTATAAACATTAGAACGTAGAGAAGAGTTTGATAGCAAAGTCTTTTAGCAAAACAATAGAAGGTTCCCTGTTGTTTTGCATTCAGTACAGTGGTTGCACCTTAAGGAACTGCCCTCCCAACGGGCAGTTACAACTCTGCAGGTACCAGCAGCGACAGGGCAGCAGCCAGGTGGGAATTTTGTTCCCTCAAGCACTATCTTGGCTGCTAAAGGAAACTTTATCTAAATTTTGATCCTTCTGTAGAACTCAGGATTCAAAGGTTGAGGGGGAATCCTGCTTGCTCAGAGAGGCTGAATAGCAAGTAGCTAACCTCTCCTTGCTCGTGTCTCCTGGAAAAAAAGGGGGGGGCATTCTTCTGCTCAGCCTCCACTAAACAACCCTCTCTACACTTAGTTCTTCCTTACCATTTCCTGTTGCTGACTCAGCCTCCAGACCCCAGGTTAATTTTATTTAATTAAACAAATGTAACAGTCTTTACATCGTTAACAAAAGCAGCAGAAACAAATGTAACACACCTTTACACAGTTAGAGTAATATTCCACAATTCCCCTTAGGCTGTGACCCAGCCACAGCTTATTTTTTACAGTGCCAAGCATGAAAATCCTTCCTAGCCAATTAGAATGCAGTTGGTTACTCTCCTAAGAGTCATGCCGCTGTTGCACCGGCAGGTTAGTGTTGGAGCACTGTTGTGCCTACAACAGTACAGAAAAAAAAAAAAAAAGAAGAAAGTAGGCTTGGAAATTATATAATGTAAAAATCAACAATTTACACAAAATAATGGATCAAGGAAAAGTAAAGCAAACTTAAAAGCTTTTGAAATAAAAATGTAAATATAGCATAATCAAAAATCTGGACTAGGACAAAAGCACAGCAGAGTTTACAGCCGTGAAAGCAAGATGGAGGTGCACCTTCCCAGGTAGGTCAGTTGTGTAGTAGGCAGGGTCCAGTGCTGGGCAAGGCCATTGGAGACTTTGCTCCCCAGCAGCCTGTGGAGCACCTTTTGGCATAGTGTAAGCTGAGATTGATTTATCTGTGTCTTGCAGCCAAAGTGTGTGGTGTCTTCATCTAGGGTGGGTGGGTATCTCTTGGCTTGTTGAGGCAGGATCTTACTGTGTAGTTCTGACCAGCTAGCTCTGAACTCTGTGTAGTCCAAGCAGGCCTCCAATTTGTATTTCTCCTGTCTCTACTTCCTGAGCACTAGGATTACAGGCGTGAACCCTGTTTGGCTTTTGCTGCTATTTTGTTTTGATAGGTATGTAGATTGAACCCAGAGCCTTACATGTGCTGGGCAAGTGCTCTGCTACTGAGTTTATACCTCCAGTTTTTGCCTTTTTCATATAGGTGATTGTGACAGAGTTGCTGAGTAGTGCTTTTGTCCTAGTCCACAGATTTTTGGCTGTATTTTCATTTTTGTTTCAAGAGCTTTTAAATTTGTTTTAACTTAACTTGATCCAGTATTTATGCATAAATTACTGATTTCTGCAAACACTGTATAGTTTCCAAACCTACCAAACTTAGTTTTTTGTTTTTGTTTTTGTTTTTAAAACCATACTGTGGTCAGAAAAAAACAGCTCAATATAATTTATTCTAAAGATTTTGTTGAAGTTTGTGTTGTAGACTATCATATAATGTATCTGGGAGAGTGTTTTGTGTGCTGTTAAGAAAAATGTTTATTCTTCAGTGTTTGGATAAAATACTGTATAGATTTCTCTTAGTTTCTCTGTAGTTTAAGGTGTGATTTATCTGCTTTTCCTTTGATTTTTGTCTGGCTGATCTTTCTGTCTGCTGATGAAAGTGATATGTTAAACCTTTGCTAGGGTTTCTGTTGTTACGGTTTCTATTGCTGCAATGAAACACCATGACCAAAAAGCAAAGTTGGGGAGGAAAGAATTGGCTCACACTTATACATCACTATTCATCTCAAAGGAGGTCAGGACAGGAACTCACGCAGGGCAGGAACCTGGAGACAGGAGCTGATGCAGAGGCCATGGAGGAGTGCTACTTACTAGCTTGCTCCTCATGTCTTGCTTAGCCTGCTTTCTTATAGAACCAAGGACCACCAGCTCAGGGATGGCATCATCTACAGAAGGCTGGGCCCTCCCACAATAAATCACTAATTTGGAAAGTGCCCTACAGGCTTGCATATAGCCCCATCTTCTGGAAGCATTTTCTTTTTCTTTCTTTTTTTTTTTTTAGATTTATTTATTATGTATACAGTGTTCCACCTGCATATATGGCTGCAGGCCAGAAGAGGGCACCAAATCTCATTACAGATGGTTGTGAGCCACCAGGTTGTTGCTGGGAATTGAACTCAGGACCTTTGGAAGAGCAGCCAGTACTCTTAACCTCTGAGCCATCTCTCCAGCCCTGGAAGCATTTTCTTAATTGAAGTTCCCTTCTCTCAGATGACTTTAGCTTGTGTCAAGTTGACATAAAACTGTACAGCATACTATGTTGATCTATAGAATATTTTTCTGTTAAAAATAGAAATTGAACCTATTGACCATTTGGGTGAACCTTTAGCCCTGGATTTCTTTCTTTCTTTTCTTTGGTTTTTCGAGATAGTGTTTCTCTGTGTAGCTTTGGAACTCACAGAGATCTGTAGATCAGGCTGGCCTCGAACTCACAGAGATCTGCCTCCTTCTGCCTCCTGGCTGCCCTGGATTTCTTGACCATGGTCTTACTATGTACTCCACTGTTCTTCAGCTTGTCATGGAGCTCAAGCTTGCCTCAAACTTCTTGCCTCTTTTTACTACTTTGAATTTAAAGTCTATATTATCTGATACAAATAGGGTGATTACTGCTTTCTTTGATTTCCATTTGCATGGGTTATCTTATTTCATGCCTATATTTTGAGTCTCTGTGTGTATCATTAGAAATGAAATTAGTTTCTTGTAAGCAAAATATAGTTGGGTCTTGCCTTTTTATTTTTTCCTTAAAATTATAATCTGCTTGGCCAGCCAAGTCTGTCATTTTTAAAAAATAAAAATTTTTAAAGATTTTATAGATGGTTGTGAGCCACCATGTAGTTGATGGGAATTGAACTCAGGACCTCTGGAAGAGTAGTCAGTGCTCTTAATCTCTGAGCCATCTTTCTAGCCTAAGTCTGTCTTTTAATTAGAGAATTTAATCAATTTACCTGATCTTAAAGTTACTTCTTTTTTACCTTTTTAATAAATTTTTAAAATTTATTTTGTGTATATGAGTATTCTATCTGCATGTACAACTTTATGCCAGAAGAGGATGTCAGGTCCACCATAGATGGTTGTTAGCCACCTTGTGGTTGCTGGGAATTGAATTCAGGACCTCTGAAAGAGCAGTTAGTGCTCTTAACCTCTGAGCCATCTCTCCAGTTCCTTAAAGTTACTTTTAACAATGTCATTTGTACTAAAAATTAAACGCAAAATCTTTGTTTTACTTCTGTCAAAAGTCCATTTAAGCATAGTCATTTGAGTTCATACAGAAAATGCATGTCAAGAAACTTACACTATACATTTATTTTTGTGATATATTAGTAATTGCTGTTATTTTCTTTTCAAAGACGTAGTTGATTCTTTTGTTTTCTAGATTGTCACATGTTTTCTGAGTAATGCAGACAAGTCTAGTCCTATGTTGTATTTATCTGATCATTTCTATTCAGGCTATATATTGTAGCTTAAGTTTTATTTGCAGTTAATTTATTCAAGCTAAGTAAACACTTTTCAAAATAGAAAAGCAAAGGGCAAGGGACTGGGAAGATGGCCGAGTCAGTAAAGTGCGTGTTGTTCAAGCCTGTGGACTTGGGTTTGATCCCTGGCACCTACCTTTAAACAAGCAGTAGGCTGGCATGGCAGCATACCTGTAATCACAGTGCTGTGGAGGCAGAGGAAGGAAGATCCCTGGAGCTTGCGGGCCAGGTACTCTAGGTGGTCAGTGAGCTCCAGGGGCAGTGAAAGACCCTGTTTTAAAAGGATAAGGTGGAGAGCAGTCAAGGAAGACATCCTGATCTGGACCTGTGGCCTCCACATGCATGTGCATATAGACACACGCTCTCTTTCATGTCTTTAAATAGTGTTGGTCATCTGTGTTGTGATATTTGTAGTGTTAGATTATTCTCAAAGAATCATATACTATACATGATGGAAAAATCCATATATATCACACACACATATATACATATATATATACACACACACATATGTATCTATATATGTGTGTGCGCACGCGTGTGCATGCACGCTATTTCTGATTCATGACATGTATTAACTTTTTCCTTTCTTTTTTAGGTAAATGGGCAGTGTGCTGGCCACACAGCTATGCAAGCTGCTAGTCAAAATGGACATGTTGATATTTTGAAGTTACTTTTGAAGCAAAATGTAGATGTAGAAGCAGAGGTATGTGAAGTAAGCTTGAAAACATTTTAAGTGTACTTTTTCTAGAAATAATTCTATACAAGATGGAATTTCATTCTTGAAATTCAGTATTCATCTAGTGTTGTCCAGATTCAAATGAAAAATTGAGAAAAGGTAGTTAAAAGCTTTCCTTTTCTCTCTCTCTCTTCCTCCCTCCCTCCCTCCCCTTTTCTCTCCATCCTTCCCTCTCTCTCTTTTTAATGATTCCTCAACATTTTAGACATGGTTTCCTTCTACCAGGGTAGAAACACTGTTGGGAGCCTTGAAGGGCTTACCCACAGTTCCTATTAGAAATTTATTAAGGAAATGTATACCCTTGGGATCAAGGTCCTTCTTAGCTAACACTCAGAGGTCCTATTTGCTTAGCTTTATTTTATTTTGAAATATTTACAGTGCATTTTTATCCTTGCAAGTGCACATGCTTAACTTTGTTATAAAAGGGCAGTAATACTGTCATTGGAGTTCCAGGCCAAACATACGTCTGTATGTGAAGTAGGAATGTTAGCTTGTTTTGTTAACTGCAACATTACAAACAAAACAACAACAAACCAACCAACCAAACCCAAAAATGGGTATCAGGATTGTCTTTATTCTAGTTTAGACCAGGCAGGATATGTAGTAGTTTTGCCCTCCAAACTCTTCCTGTGGGAGGAGTTTAAATACTTGAGTTGCTAGAGGCTTCCTTTTTTTTTTTTGGATACATCCTTAAAAATGGAAGTCTTCCTGATCTTATGTTACTTTCCTTTTTTCTCTGATTTTTTGTCTTATTGGACAAAAAGAGCTGATGGTATTTTACCACTAAATAGTTCCTTTCTGGTGTTGGAATTTTCTGTTGCCCATGGAGAGAACTTGAATGAATTTTGATTTTTAATCTTTTTTTTTTTTTTTTTTTTTTTTTAATCTTTTTTTGGGGGCAGGAGGACAGGGAATGCATGTTTGTGTGTTGATGTGTATGTATGTTTGTGCTTATGTGTCTGTCAGTGTACATTTGCTGGTGCAGGTGTGTGTACACCCAGGCTTATACATGTGAGTACAGGTATCTGTGGAGGTCAGAAGGTGACATCAGATTTCTTTGAGGTGGAATTACAAGTGATTGTCAGCTGCCTGATGATGTAGGTACTAGGATTGAACCTGGGTCCTTTGCAAAGTATTACATGCTCTTAATTGCTGAGCCATCTCTCCAAACCCAGGTGCTTAAACTTCAAATTAATGTTGAAGATGCCAACTGCATGACAGTTTCCCCGTGATATTCATTATGAGTGGAATGTATAACTTGATTCTTCATGTACAGTAGTGTGAAAGCTGCATTTTTCTATTTCTTTGTTTTGTTTTTTGGAGCTGAGTTTCCAACCCAGGGCCTCAAGCGCTCTACTGTAGCTTCTCTCCAGCCCCCGCCAAGCCCTGTCAGTCCCACAACCCACTTATAAAATAAACACACAGACACTTATATTATTTAAACTGTTTGGCCATTAGCTCAGGCCTGCCATTGTCTAGCTCTTACTCTTATATTCAGTCCATTTCTATTAATCTATACTTTGCCATGTGGCTCGTGGCTTACCAGTACTTTACATCTTTCTTGTCATGGCGGCGGCTGGCAGTGTCTCTGCCTCAGCCTTCCACCTCCCAGAATTCTCTTCTCTCTTGTCCCACCTATACTTCCTGCCTGGCCACTGGCCGAACAGCATTTTATTTATATAGAGTGATGACAACAGCATTTCTTCTTTTCTTTTTTTTAAAGGAAGGTTTTAACTTTTACATAGTAAAATTGCATATAACAAAACAATTATCAAGCAAGAATTATACTTAAAATATCTAGTCTATTTGTTTTGGCAAAATTAAACAAAATATTTTATCTATCCTATATTTATGAGTCTAAGGTTTTATAGCTAACTTATCTTTTATCATAACTAAGGAAAATTATACCTATCTAGTCTTTAACTATATCAAAGACCTCAGAAGGATATAATATTACCTGAGAACCAGGAGAAGGATGCAAGCAACTTTCGGGAGTCTTGCAGGGTAGACAGAGACAGCTGGCAGCCTGGACAGTCACCGAATGTTGCTTTGTAAAGTTGGGGCATTTGTCTTCAGCCCACAGGGTTAGAGTCTCTTGGTCACTTTTTTCAGTGTTCTGAAGAATGTCTGGCAGTTTCCTCTGCGAAGCAGGAACCTGAAGGACCATTTTGTCAAGCAAAGTTTAGTGGTCACCTTTCTATGGGTCCTGCATGTCCAGTTGATCAGCAGTCCAGGCAAGAACAGTTTCTTGCCCAAATGGCTATTTTTGCCAAGGTGAAGATAAACTCCATATGAAGTGTCTTCATCCTCTTCTCTGAAGTAAATCGGTGTTGCCAGGAGCAGACATGTCTCACTGTCCAGAAAGTCTAAATTTTTAAAAGTATTTTAAATGCCATATTCTGTAGGTCTTTGAAGTATTTGAAGATTATCTATCTATCTGAAATATATCTATGTATACCTAGAAGACTTAACTAGCATGGCTACGAGTATGATTGTCATAGATGACTAGTTATTAATCTATTTTTAATTATCCATTACAATTTTAAATGAGCTGTACAAACATAATACCTTAAACAGCAGTAGAAATATATATACAGTATAATAAAATTAACTTTAAGTTTGTATCAATAGACTAAAATCTATACCAATGTAAGACATTTTAAACAAGTTGTTGTTCTTTAGAAGTAAGTTCATTAATCTGCCCTTTCATCCTATCATATCTATATCATCTGCCCCCTTTTTTTTTTTTTTTTTTTTTTTTTTTAAGAAAGAGATCACATTTATAATCAACCTGATTTAAATAAAAAATATTGGTTTTTCTCTGTCCCACACCAGAGGGCTCTTCTGATTTGGGACACAAGAATCTCTTAAACTTTTCCTTTAGCAATATGCCTGGGTTTAGAGAAGGAGTGAGCCAATTCCATCTCCAAAGCCAGCTTGATAATTTTGGGAATTTGGGTGTAGTTTCTCTTACTACTTCCTGCTGGAGGGGGCTCCATATCTTATAGGGACACAAAGAAAATTTTAGGATTATGGAGTAGTCCATGAGGGTGTATCATTTGAGCCAGTTGCCTTGAAACTGTTTTGGATGTTGGATCATCTGGGCCATGGTGTCATCAGAGACCTTTCAGGTGGTCTTGGCTAGTCAAACCTGATGTATCTTAATCTGGAACAAATCCACAGCCTCTGGCTTTCTGTGGAAACAAAAGCAGAGACTCTTTTCCAAAGCAACATATCCTTATATCCAAATTTTGAAGTCAAGGTACCTTTAAAATTTACAGATTTAATTCAACAGCTTTTATGATCAAATCTTTTTCTGCAGTTAAAAATCCCAAAGACAACACAAACCAGATTCTCTGTGTAATATCCATCTTTGTGAGACAGAACTGCTGCTGTGTCTGCTGGCTCCACCCACCTCAGCTTCCCAAAGTGGCAGTGGTACAGTTTACCGCCAGCTCTGGGTCTGGAGCCATGTGTATACCATCAACTATCAGAAGCAGTTCTATCAAAGCAGCGCATAGCCCAGAAACCTTTTTATTCATTCATTCATTTATTTGTTTGTTTGTTTGTTCACTTGTTCGTTCATTCATTCATTCATTTATTTAAACTAGAAAAGGCTAATCCACCATGCAGCAGAGTAAAGTGCCACTTGTAGACTCCTCATTCCTGCCATATTGCTGGTCAGATGCACACACCAGGAACCCACCATAGTAGCTCAAACTGGCAGGCTGCCGCTAACTTGAGAGACAACTATGAAGCTGTTTTTAGCTCTGTTTTAGAACCTTTTTTCCCAGGTTTTAGCTAACTTGAGAGACAACTATGAAGCTGTTTTTAGCTCTGTTTTAGAACCTTTTTTCCCAGGTTTTAGGTGGAAACTCTTGTCAACATGTTGGGTGCCATTGTAGCTAGAGTTTTCTCTCCAGGTGCCACCAAGCCCCTGCGGTCCCACAACCCACATATAAAATAATCACTCAGACGCTTATATTACTTATAAACTGTATGGCCGTGGCAGGCTTCTTGGTATCTAATTCTTATATCTTAAATTAACCCATTTCTGTTAGTCTATAAGTTGCCACATGGCTCGTGGCAGCTGGCAGTGTCTCTTCCTCTTCCCACAATTCTCCTTTTCCTTGTCCCACCTAACCTATCCTTCCTGCCTGGCTACTGACCAATCAGCACTTTATTTATTTTAACCAATCAGAGCAACATATTTGACATACAGAACATCCCACAGCATTCTACCACTGAGCTAAATCCCCAACCCTAAAAGTTGCGGTTTTTTTGACGGTGAATTTCCAGATGTGTGTTAAAAATTATTTTGTCAGATACGGTGGCATATAACTGTAATTTCAACCTTGGGAGACTGAGGCAAGAAAATTGCTGTGAGTCTGAGGATCTGCAGCATTATATAGCAAGACTTTGTCTCACAAAACAATTATATAAAGTAAGCTATTTTTGTCTGCACAAGAAGACTTGTTAATTTTAGTGTTTTATAATTGGAGGGCAATTAGTTTTATTTTGTTATTGTTTAGGTTAGAATTAGGGGAATGGAGTGTCAATTGAGCTGAATATCTCATTTTAAACTTAGTGACTCCAGAGTCCATATTAGTAGCAGCTAGTGAAATACTAATTCCCCTCTGAAATTGCAGAATTAAAAAACAGAGTCTGAAACTACGTTTCTTTTTCCTTAGTTAAAAACAATAAGAGCCTTTGTCTGTACTAGCAACATGGGACTCTTGTGTATTTGTGTGTCTAGAGCTCCTTGTCCCTGGGAGATGACCTACAGAATAGGGTGTAGCTGAGGAACTTGGATTGACATTGACATTGTTTTCCTCAGTAAGTTTTTCCCTTGCTTAACTGAATTCAGATATAAAATAAATGGTCAGTTTATTCTGTGAACATATTGGAGCTAGAGCTGTGTGCTGTAGGATGTTTGAAGGTAGTCCTTCAGTTTAGAAACTGTTTGTTAGCTGGAACAGTGAGACTCTGGGGACTTATGTTGTCTTCCTTGTTTTATAAACTATCGCAGATTTATATGATTTGTAGAAGAGGTGTGAAGATGATATTTCTGTGTCAGATTCAATTTAATAAGAGTTTCCTGGACTCTCTGGGAAGGGTAAGATGTAAGCCTTATTCAGACTGTGACAAAGTGGACAGAAAGAACTTTAGCAGGTCTTGAGGGGGAAGTGATTGGGAAGCTTCCGGTCACAGAGGCACTGTGTGATGTTTTCCTATTTGTGCTTTGTCAGAACACTGAGTGCAGTCTTTGGTCTCTCCTGATCCTTGTTAGACTGTAGCTTTCCGGGGCAGAGAGGGGGAAAGGCTCTGCAGATACTGTCAGGGTTTTCATCCTAAACAATCATGTGTTTACATTCTTGGAGATAAACATAGTATTTTCCTTGTTTTTCTCCATTAAATTGTTCAGAAGATCAAAATGGTAAAAACATAAAATTCAACATTTTGCTACTGATGCTGTATTCTACATGGTTTTACTTAACATTTGGAGAGTGATTGCCTTTGATATCAATTCAAGATAGTGCTGGGATTAAAGTTGTGCGCCACCACCACCTAACTAATAACATTTGTTTTAAGAAACAAAAAGCGGCCGGGCAGTGGTGGCGCACTCAGGAGGCAGTGGAAGGTGGATCTTTGAGTTCAAGGTGAGTCAAGGCCAGCCTGGTCCATAGGAGTTCCAGGGCAACATAGAGAAACCCTGTCTCAAAAAAAAAAAAAAAAAAAAAAAAGAACCACAAACAGTCAAACAGATGTTACTTCTGTCCAATTCTGGCTTATCTTATTAATGAAAACAGCAAAACAGAACTGTGAAAGTGTAAAGGAGTAGGTAAATGGTTTCAAGATTGATCATTGTAAAAGAATCTTTCTGTTAAATACCAAGCAGGGCTTATCACCACCAAAATGGCTTTAGATATATGTTCCCAGAGTAATTAAGTTGCTACTAGAGACCCCTCACTCTTAAAAACTGAAACTGTTGAAGACCTGGAATGTCAACTATAGACAGGAGGGAGTGATGGAGAAATATTGTATTTAGAGAGAAGTAAGATGCCCTGAAGAAGCCAGACTCTTCTATCTCTAAAGGTAACCTGCTGCTGTGAGACCTGTATTCACCTTTTCAAGGCCTCGCCACCTTCCATTAGGCCCCTCTCTTAAAGATTCACTACCACCTCTTCATATTCCTACGGTGGGGACCAGCTTCCAGCGCAGGCACGTCTTTACTAACAGGCCATTTCCAAACTGTAGCAGTCACAAATACTCCGTAGATTGAACAGGTAAACAGCACAGTGTCTTCTTCAGTCACAGTGAGTCAGTCTGTGCCACAGAGTGAGTGACAGCAATACTGCTGTGCGGAGACCTCTTTCTTTGGCATAAGAACGAAATGGATGCAGGATGAGCTGTGGTATTGAGTCAGGCCCCATTAGTTGGAGAAGAGAGAGTAGAATAATAGCTGTGGGTTCTGGTGGACACATACAGGTATTCAGAGAGGAAGCAGATACATGCAGGTCTGTGGGGCACAGATTTTGCTGACTGTATGGACTATGATTTTGTTAGTCAAGATAGGGACAGATGCAATAGAAACAGCTTTTAGATGGTTGAAAGGAGAGAGGGCAGGAAAGTGGGGATGAGTGTTCGGCTTAGTCTAAGGACCCTTCACAGAGTCGTCATAGAACCTTATGTGGACAGCACTGAGACAGGCTGTACTGTAAGCTGATTCAAAATAATTCAGGAGAAAGCAAGAAAACTTACAGTACACTGATTTTCTAATTTAGAGGAGAAATCTAGAAACATGTCAGTGTAGTATCCTATTGTACGTATGTGTGTTCTTTAATCTTTAATTTTTTAAAAAAATTTTCTTTAATGTCATCAGTGTTTAAATTTTTAAAAATGATTTTACATAAACTGTTGATAGGGGCTGCATAACACGCTTCAGTTGGTGGTGGTGGTGGTGGTGGTGGTTGTGGTTGTGTGTGTGTGTGTGTGTGTTTTCTTTCTTCTTCTTCCTTATTCTTTCTCCTCCCTCCCTGACTGCCTGCCTTTTTGCTTGTCTGTCTTAAGACAGAGTCTCACTCACTATATAGCCCAGGCTATCCTGGAACTCACTGTTTAATCCAGGCTGGCCTTGAAATTGTGGTCCTCCTGCCTCCTTAGTGCTGGGATTATAGGTGTATAGCCCGTGCCTGGCTTCAGTTAATAGTTTCCTAACAACCATAAGTATAATAGATTCATATTCATAAATAATTCCTATTCTATTCAGTTGGTGTTAGTGGATCATTCCCTTTGTAAATGGAAAGGTAAAAATTAGAATAGAGGGGTTGGAGGGATGTCTCTGGTTAAGAGCATGCACTCTTCTTGTACAGGACCTAAGTTCAGTTTCCAGCACCCATACTGAGTGTCTCACATGTCTGTAACTCTAGACTCAGGGATTAAAAATTGCCCCTAGCATCCACGGGCACCTGTCCACATGTCAACAAACTAACACTCATACTCTCCTCTGTCTCTCTTTGTGTCTCTGTCTTTCTGTCTCCCCACTACACACAGAGAATTTTAAAAATTACAATAGGAAAAGCATCCCTATTGGAGGTTTGGAAAATCAGTTTGTCTGTCTGTCTGTCTCTGTAAGGATGTGTGTGTACATGTACATATGCTTGTTTTTCTGGGATGCTTAACTACAGTGCTGCTCAGAGTGTGAGGGTGAAACTTTCTATGTGGTTGCTTGCTAGTCCTTCATTCTCAGTATTGCTAGGTGACAAAGACTCCTCATTTGATTCAGCTGGAAATAGTCACATGGTAGAAATTTCATACCTTTTCAAGAAATGTTATTGGACCAAATTCCTACATAAATATTACCTTTGATGTCTGTTTGAAAAGTAATAGACAAATACTTTGAAACAAAACAAAGAAAACCCAACAACAACAACAAACCATCTTGAGTTCAGTGCCTGTTTTGTACCTATTCAGTCATTTTAGATGTATTTAATTACGGCAGTATTTACTTATATGCTGAGCACCAAATGAGGTTTCAAACTCTGTAAAACTTAGGGAGTCTGCTAGGTACTGACACACAGATTGAGAGTCACTGTTTTGGAGGAATGCTTGAATAGGCTTACATTTGGAGTTGAATAGGTTGATATTTGGAGTATAGTATCTCATGAATACAGTAGCATTATAGTACCCTTTTCTATGTATATCTACCTCTGCAAAGGGAATGAAGCTAATTATATGTGATAAGAATATATATGACCTTTATGGTACAGTAAAACATTTTTCCCTTTGTAAAGTAGTTTCTTACCTTTATGTAAAAATAGTTAACTTCATCTCTTTAGAAATATGACTGTTACATACAGTATGGCATGCACAGTTTAAGTCCTATGAAAGAGTTCTAGAATTTTGGAAGTGTAGAATTTACTGGTTCAGTTTTCATTTTTTAAAAAATATTTTGATGCATTATTCAGTAAGACTTTTCTGTTCTCACCTATACAGAAGTGGGTAAGTTCAGCACTTAGATGTAGCTGTGACTGGTGTAATGTCAAATTTCTACTTAATTAAGAAGACTGCACTGTTTTGCATACTTTTTTGTCAGCACTCAGCTGATGCTAGTGTAGTTTTCACATAACTTAGAAGTATTGAGCGGAATACCAGGACTTGAGAAACTGAGGCAGGAGGGTTTAATGCTAGCTGAGACTCCATGGTGAGATCTTGTCTGAAAAGTTGTTACGAGCCAGGTGTGCATAGCTGTAAAGCACATGTCTCACCTGTGTGAGACCCTAGGCTTGATCCCTTATTAAACTACAGTTTTAATAAGGTACTCCTACTATTGACTCAGGTCCAGTTTAAATGTGGTGTAATAGAACTGGTTTGTTTTATCGTTTGTTATTGTTATGTCAATTTCAAGCTGTTTTATTGGTTTCACTATTTTAATATTTTCCACAGTTTTTCTGAAGTTAATATGGTTCATGGTGTTTTATAGCTTCAACTTTTCTTTCTTGACTCTTTACCAATTGAACTTTCATGCTGATATTCAGGATAAAGATGGAGATCGAGCCGTTCACCATGCAGCCTTTGGAGATGAGGGTGCTGTTATTGAAGTCTTGCACCGAGGCAGTGCTGACTTGAATGCTCGTAATAAGCGTAGGCAGACACCTCTGCATATCGCTGTCAATAAAGGTCATCTTCAGGTTGTGAAGACCCTGCTGGACTTCGGCTGTCACCCCAGTCTCCAGGTAAGACTGGATGTTTAACACCCACACAAAAAGCTGGGCATGGCTCCACATGCCGGTCACCCTAGCTGAAACAGTAAACTTGTGATTTAGACCCCACTTAAAGGAATTAAGTGGGAGAGTGGAGGAAGATGCCTGATGTCCTCCTCTGGACTCTGTGGATGTGTGCATGAGTGTGCAAGCTGCACTTCTACTTGCACCACACACTGTTTTTAGAAAAGCAGATTGAGAAATTACTGCTTTTGATTACATTTGTTTCTACTTTCAACTATGTAGCTACTTTCCTGCCCTTTGAAAATACTTTGGTTGTTGATTCTCACCAATTTTGCATATTATATTAATATATAGTAAACTGAAGAATTGTCGATACTTGTGTGTGTAGTCAAGGCTGAAAACCACTAGCTTTAAACTCCTTGTTGTGGGGCCTGAGAGGTTGTTTTACTATTTGAGACTAGGTGTCTTGTAGCCCAGGCTGGCTTTGAATTCACATTGTAGACAATAATGACCTTGAACTTCTGCCCTTTGTGCCTTCACCTCCCAAGTGCCAGGATTACAGGTGTGTATTGTCATGGCTGTTTCATGTGATGTGGGCTTTGTGCATGGGAGACCAGTGCTCTCCCAGATGAGTCACATTTCCAGCCCTGCCATTTTTTTGCCTGCATTTTATATTTAACAGGCCATGAAGTTGGGTGTGTTAGCACATGCCTGTAATCCCAACACTCGAAAGTAGAGACAGGAGGATTAGAGTTCAAAGCCATTTGCAGCTATATAGAGCAAGCTTAAGGTCAGCTCAGGCTGCAAAAAACCACCACCTCCATTCCTACCTCCATCTCAACAGCAAACCAACAAGAACTCTAAGCATGATTGCTGACTGGCAGTTGTTTGCTTGTTAAGAGAGCCTGCTCCTTTATTTAGAAGTCAGCGAGAGTTGTCTTCGCTGTTGAGGTGGTGACCAGTGAAGGGAGAGCTAATGAAAACCTCTTCTTCAAACTTAAAAGGACTCTGAAGGTGACACTCCTCTCCATGACGCCATAAGTAAGAAGCGGGATGACATCCTGGCAGTTCTTTTGGAAGCTGGAGCAGATGTGACCATCACTAACAACAATGGGTTCAATGCCCTGCATCACGCTGCACTGAGAGGGAATCCCAGGTAAGAGTGGCCTCTTTTACCACTTTAGGTGCTGTTTAAGACTGTTTTCCTGTTGCTCCTGATGTGATGAGGACAGTTTCAGCTCATGTCAGCATCTCAAATGATAAAGCTCTGTAGAAAATATGCCCTTATTCATCAGGTATGAATTAAAGATTTTAATTAAATGCATTTAAGATGTTTTGCTTCTTCAACATTCTCAAGGTATCTTCTAATCTCACATTATCCATTCACATGATGTTAAATATTTATGATCATTATAATGCTGGGTTATTTAGATATGTGACATCGAGGAACCCTAATCATGTTTTAGTAGTGATAAAAGGGTATGCTGGTTAAAATATGAGAGAGGCTTTGGAGAATCATAATATTCATAAAGGATCAGCAAAACCCTCAAATGCCAACACTTGGCTTTGCTGAATGATGAAGTTTTCATCAACTCACTTTTTGGAACAATTTTAACCTAAGTTTCTTTATAGTTCTATATATCTTGACTAAGAAAATATTCACTTTGACATTCAGTAATTTTATCTGTGAATTCTTATTCTTTGAAATTCCTTAATGTGTTTGTTAAAGCTTCTTAGGTTGACCACATGATGGTAGTCATAGAAAACAAAAGGGTTTTATTGTGATTGCTGTTAGGGGATGGAATTGAAGGACTGTATTGTCAATTACATACTGAATTTTTTTCAGGTTACAGATATTTGGACTCTTCATACATTTGTATTGTGAAGAAGACAGAGTAATTATTATCTCTTTGCCCTTCAAATAGAAGATGGCCATGATAATATCACATGATAAGCCTCTGCTCAATGCATTAGATTCATCATCTCACTGAATTCTTTTAAAAGCCCAAATTGTAAAACCAATTTTTTTTTTTCTTCTTTTCTTGCTGGTGATTATACTAGACCATGCAGCTTTGAGGTGAACACCATGCCATCATGCTATTGCCCTGGCCCTTTGAACAGCCTTTGAGTTGGGTGTTAATAGCCTGATTTTATAAATGGTGTATGTGAGAATTATATGCCTTGGCTTGGCATTCAAGCCCATTTCTTTGTTTTTCAAGGTGGCGATTTCATTGTGTAGCTCACTTAGGCCTGGAACTGTCATCTTCCTGCCTCAGTCTTCTGAGTACTAGGATTATAGGCCAGTGTATATTCTATGCCAGGCCAAGTGTCCAGAGCCCTTCTCTCTGACTGTCTTCCACCAATGAAACCTATCTGCCTGCCTTGCTCTTCAGCTACATTATCACACTGTTCTTCTTCCTAAAGTAGGCTGTCTGCTCTCTTCCTCCAAGCTCTCAAACATTTTCTCTATGAGGGTATTACCTTAGTCACCTCCCCTTCTTTTCCTTTTGCAGCTGCCTCCCCCTCTCCACCAGAGTTCTGCTCTGTTCACACGTGTTCCTTACATGTGTGGCCGTCTTCCTCAGTGCTGCCTGCTGTGTCCATTTCTCTTAAGACTACGGATGTTCATGTTCATGTACATGTCCTTCACGTGTCCATATTCATGCACATGTCCTTCACATGTCCAGATAGCACACACTCAATATCCTTCATAGAAAAGGAACTACAAGATTTTAAAAGACAATATATGAGTAATTACAGGATGGATTCTATAGGAAAACTGTAGGTATTCTGATGGCACAAGTACTTCAGATTAAATGGTCAAAAAGATTTTTGAGGAAATTTGGGCTGTAATGTTAGATCATAAAGTTTAAGATAGACTAGAAGTTTTGAACGTTTTAGAAAACAGGTCTCAAGTATTTTGAATTGTTTTGTTTTCATTAGATGTGATCACAGTATAGTTAATAACCTAAGCATATTGAGAAGGGGGAATGTTTTTCTTCTGTTTCTTGAATTCTTGAGGATTCTCATAAAGTGACTCCTTCTACCAGCTAATTTGTATTAGATGATATTCAGAAAAGAAAGGAAAGGGACTGGAGAGATGGCTCTGTGGGTAAAGGTGCTTGTTGTCCGATGACATGGGTTCAGTCTCCAGGTCTCAGTTATGGAAGGAGAGAACTGACCTCTGCAAGTCATCCTTGGACCTCTACATGTTTACTGTGGTGCACACAACACCTGCATGCATCAGATAAATATTTAATTACATAACAAAGTGTCTTTGGTTAATGCTAGCTGAATCTTTTATTCCTTTTTCTCTATTTTTGGGCTGCTGTGACTGTTGGTTGCCATGTACAGATTTTATTTGAAGACAGTAAATGGTTATTTAAACATATGTGTCAATTGTAGTAGCATGTTGGATATTTTGAGATTTTTTTTTTCATATCAGACATTAAAGTTGACTCTTCTTTCTAGACTTTGGGCCTTTATTCTTACCTGAGAAAAGCAGATATGGCATATTATTTCCAAATGCTAAAATTTTTCCCTTTTTAGATAAAATATCAAATATTAACAGACATGCTGACACTTTCCCTTTCTTTGACCGTTTTCTAGTATTTCTTGTTAACGTGGCTGCTGTCTACATTGCAATGTTTTAGCCTGTTTCTATTTTGCATTGGCTGCAATTACTTAGTATAATTGATTGCATACTGGACTTCTGTTACACTTAAATTGCAACTAGTGAGTAGTTCTTTAGTTAATATAATTCTTGGATGCTTTTGAGGATTTTTTTTTCTTTTTTCTTTTTAGAATATTTGTACCCCCCATTAGTGTGTGTTTTAACATCACTGTGCAAGCTAGTATTGTGACAAGTATTTGCTTGTAATTATTTCTACGTTTTATGATAGAAAATGTGGGAAGTTTCCAAAATTTTTTAGCAGTGCATCAGCAAAGTGGTAAGAACTGGTAATTATTTGATGTGATTTTCTGAAGTAAAACTTTTATTATCTTGGTCTTCAAAATGTGCCTAGATGCCTTATGTTTATGAAAGATATACTTGAGATCTGGACTTGAAGGTGCCGATCAATACAGATTGTAAATTTCAAAGCTGATCTGTAGGTTTAAGAACTTTAACTCAGAATAATACTGGTCATGTTTTCTGATATTTGGTGTGTTTGGTTTTGCTTATGTGTTGGTAGTACTGTAGATTGAACCCAGGACTTTGTGCTAGGCACCTTGGAGCTACATTTCCAGCCAGATGGTTGATGTTTATAGAGATGTTTCCCCCCAGAGTTTAGTCCTGTTATTTTATCTCCATTGGATAAAATTTCAGCTGTAAATCAAGATTAAAAAATTTATTTGTATTGATAAAAATGAAAAACAGATTTATTTAGATGAGCGTGCGTCCACACGGTACTGGGGGACTTGCCTGCAGTACCTCCATCAGTTGCTTGTTTATTAAGTTATCTCCAGTTCTACTGTAGTTACTGAGGAGAGCATTAAGTTATCTCCAGTTCTACTGTAGTTACCGAGGAAAGTGGGCGGATATTGGTCTCTGTCTCCTGCAGTTTCTCTCTACTGAGGGACTTGTGAGGAAAGTTCTTGTGACTGACAGAGACAGAGCAGTGGCGTGTTTATTAGTGAGGATTGTCAGCTGCAAGGTGAGGAACAAGTCTGGAAGGTTGAAAGTCTTCATAAAGAATAAGTAATAATGTTGTAGCATTTTCTTTGTTTTGAATGTTAGAAACCTTTGCTTCAGGTTCAGGATCAGAAGAATTAGATGTTTATTTAAAGTCTGTCCCTGAGACAGCATCCTGCAGCATTATGCTAACACTTGTTAAATAGTGGCAAAATTGAAGGGTAGTCCTGTTGAAGATAGTGATTCCATTTCCGGAGTGCTAAATACTATTACTGTTTTCTTTCATTTAAACCATGCATACTATGTGTTGGAGAGATGGCTCAACAGTTCTTAGCATATACTGTTTTCAGAGGCATGAGTTCAGTTTCAGGCACCCGGCAGGTGCACCTGTCTGTAACTCCAGGGTGACCCGATGCCTCTGTCCTCTGTGGGCATGCCCCGCATAGACACATACAAATACATATACTTTTTAAGAATTATATAAATAACTCTTAAAACACACATATCCAAAACACACTGATATGTTCTGATCATGTTTTTAGGTGAGTTTTGATGAATTTCTTAGATATTTTTTCCTTTCCAGTAAGTTCATCAGGTAATAAGTAGGCATTTTCTTGTTTTCAGAAAAATGAGACATTTAATAGTGTGATTTTTAAATTTTGCGATGCTTTTATAATAGTTTTTAAAATCTATTAAAATGAAAAGTTAATGCCAAAGACCACAAATAAATAACTTTATTTGAAATCCTTTTTATCACATTTTTTCATAAAGCTTTTAATAAATATCTTTAATCATTATAGTTCTTCCAAATAAAATTGACACTTGGCTAGTTATTTTCTTTTAATTACAGTCAGAATAAATTCAGTAAGCTGAAATTAGTTGCCATATAACTCACATTCACAGATGAAATGCTGGCTTTCCTGTGGTAATCAATGCATAGCTACAGCTGGTTGAAGGGGACCAAATCCATTGAAGAGGCGATTTGGTTCCATTTTACCAGCTTTAGCAAAGCATTGCCGCTGCTACTGTAGGATCCAAACTAGTTAAGTGCTCTTTTGTAGAAATACAGCAGGACAAGTGTCCGAAGTTTCTGAACTGTTGTGCTGTCGCTAAAAGTGAAGTCCCCACTTGTAGGTGCATGTCCTGCTACTTGCTCCTCTTGTACCTCAGAAATCTTCTCCCGTTAACACATTAGTGTGTATCTTTATTTAACCCCTAAATGCACATAACCAGTGACGTTACAGAAGAACAGACATCATAATGTATTTCAGAGTAATGTTTCCAACCTCAGCAGGTTCCCTCCCTCCTTCCCTCCCTCCCTTTCTCCCTCCACCTCTCCTTTTTCTCTCTCCCCTCTCCCTCCCTCCCTCCCTCCCTCCCTCCAATGAAGAGTTTCTCTGTGTAGCCCTGGCTACTCATTTTGTAGATCAGGTTGGCCTCAGATGGATATCCACTCGCTTTGCCTCCCAAGTGCTGAGATTAAAGTTGTGGGCCACCACATCCAGCCTGCAAGCCAGGTTTTTAAGTAATTAAACTAGAAGTTGAGAAAGAGTCCTACATATTTCTGCACTGCTATTTTAGTGTGATTGCTGAGGACTAAGCAAGTTGTTGACACGAACGTCGAGATGTGAGTGGCCTTAAGGAAATGCCTCTGCCCTTGAGTTTATAAATAGATCACTCATGTCTTCAGTGTCATTCTTTGTTTTTGCCTACGTTGGCATAATAACCTTGGGTCATAATTTAACCTCCTTAAAGATTTATTTCCTTAACTAAATTCTGTGCTTCTTTGAGTATAGATTGTTTAGTTCTTATTATAGGATTAGTGATACATTGACATGTGGTAGTTAGCTATAATCCATGAAGTTTGAGTATTAAAATATATCACATGATACTTTTAAAAGCAGCACTTAAGTACTTATAATATGGTTCTGCTGTAGATTTCCTGTCTGAGGAGGATGTCTTCTGAAACATACTCGTAAGATAAAAGTCTGATAAATAATAGTTTGTAAAATAAGAATGCTGAGTGAAATACCACATTAATTTATTGTCTTAAACTAACCTCCAAGAAGGATAACATAGGCTCAGACACTCTGCAAATAGTTGTATATTGTATTCTGCTTCTGTTGGTTAAATATTATGCTGCTGGTGAAATTAATGTAATTTTAATTCTTTCCATCATTTTTCCTAATAGTGAAACAGGTATTCAGCTGCCTGAACTTAAGTGCTGAAGATAGCACTAGGCTGGTTCTATCTTTAGTAGTTACATGGCAGCCATTCAGCAAGTCCAGTTGCTCAAGTGTGCTTTTGGATAGAGGAGTTTCATGTACTGGCCATATCAGGGCAAGGAGAGGCCATGGGAAAAAAATAGTTCAGCGTTTGATAATGTCAGCATCTGTCATCCCTGTCAGGGAGACAGTTGAACTGTTTGGGTTACAGCAGTGTCAGCAGATGCCCAGAGTCTCACATGTACTCCCTTCAAAAGGAACACCTGATCTAAGTGCTGGATGTGACATTTGAGAGTGATAGAAAACATGCCCCCAGATATGTTAGCTAAACTTGGAAGCAACAGAATCAGTTTTCAATTTTACTTTACAAATGAATGGCCAGCATTATCCAAGGATTATGCTAGAAATTCCTAGTTGCTGAAATGTTGGTTTTTTTTTTTTTTTTTTTTTTTTTTTTTTTTTTTTTTTAAGAATTATTGGGTGGGTTGGGAGAGGGAGGTTGGGGAGGAAGGAAGAGGGAGAATCTTTGATTGGTGTATAAAATGAATGAAAAAATTGTCTTAATAAAAAAATTATTAAAACCTCCCAGAGCTGTGAAACAACTAATAGAGTTGTTTGTAATTTATTATGAGCAGAATAATACCCTTTGATATGAGCAAGGATGATGCAGATTTTAAGTTACTTGATAGTTTGTTACCAGTGTAGCCTGTTTACGTTTAGCTGTGGTCCAGCATTTTGTCATTTTTATCCTTCTCTCTCATGCTCTCAGTAGTCACAGCATTTAAAGTGGAGATTGGTTAAGAGCTGACAAACTGGAGGCAAGGGCCAGTGATTTAATTTGTACAGTACAATTTTACTTAAAAGATAGCCTTTAAAAATTAGTTTAGTATAGTGTCAGAAACAAAAATATAAAACTGGAAAATTTGCCTTAGAAATTCCTCTGATTTTAATAGGTGATACATTTTATCACATGTGAAGAAGAGCTATTAAACTGTGAGTAAAATCACATTTCTAATATGATTTTTGTTGCCTTATTTTTCTTATTAGATCTGTTGGTCCTGATTTGATTAGTGTAATACACTTAAATAAAGATCAAATTGTGAAGGCAGAAAATGGTTGATCTGTGTCTCACTGTTTTGTGCTGGCAATACTATTTTTTATGTAGTAGTCAAATTTTAGTCATGTGAGTACTCAAACTGAGTATAATGTGAGGGATATTACTTTGCACTTGCAAAAATAGCTGGTACTTTTGGAATGGGATGTTAGTATCGGTCAGTGGCCATTTACTTGACAGTAGGTTAATTCATCATATGAAGGTCATCCTTCTGGAAAGAGTTTTTGATGGCCATTACCTACCCAAAATACATACTTCTTTACATTCCATAGTAGCATATGTTCATATGGGTACATAAAGAAGTATGTGCTCTGAGTAGGCACTGCTAGCCGTTGCTGTGAGACCTTGAAGCAGCCCATTTCCCCCATCGGTTAGTGGAACATTCTGATTACAGATATGGACTAGTGATTGGTCACCTGCAGAGATTAGCTTATCAGAGACCAAGTTTTACAACAGGTTTACCTGATCCCATTGTGCACTCGGTGTTCTTTGTTGGTGGTGTACATGAGCACTGGGCACTTTGTTCTCCTTGGTTCTGCTCAGGAGGTGCGAAGAGTCAGCGGAGTCCCAACTGCGTTCAGGAATGCCAGCGCTGATCGCTGTGTCTCAGTCACAGGCCCTTTTCCTTTTTCTTCATAATTTGCTTCTAGAGCCTACAAACAGATGACAACTAGTTCTGCTTAAACTATTTTTATTAATGAGATACTTTTACTTAAGACTTATTGGAAGGAACAATTTATACTAGAATTGGCTTTACAGTTGATGCAAGGTTTGAAAATTGGGGTCATTTTATTGTGTGAGTGAATGAGTGTTCATAAATGGTAACAGATAAAAACTCACTGTCATTTGGTAAGTTCTTTGTTGTTCTTTTGCTGTTAGTTCCTTACCTGAATTTTGTGCTTCTGTTTAGCATTGAATGCAAATTCAGATACATCTGTAAATATTTGACTTGTGTGAGATTACTGTTTAAAAATGGCTTTTACTATAAAGGAAAATTACTAAAACAATTTTTTTTAAGTCTCCATAAAAGAGCAGAAGCACGTTAGTCTCTGAGACTCTGGGTTTTACCTTGAGTATTTAGCACTCACACACACAAAATTGTGAGTGGTCTTTAATCATTATGACATTTAAAAAGTTAATTCGAAAGGAGACCTTGAAAAAAATTGAGATTTGGGAAAGTATAGAAAAGGGAGTGCTGGGGGAATTGGGGTTAGCAGAATTTCTACAGCTGTGAAAAATGCTGGTGCAGCTGCCAGAATGAGAATTGCCCTATGCACCTTCATACACATTTCTGTGGCCTGAATAGTAAACAAGAGGAGACATTAGGTCCCTGGGTAACTAAATCTTGAAGTAGCTTTTAAAAGCTATCATACTCAGGAGGCACTGATGCCGATTTCCTGGAGAAGTGAGAACAAGTGAAACAATTGTTTATCTAAAACATTAAAGGCTTAAATCTTTAGGAATATAATGTCAGTGGTGGACTATATATTTTTGAAGTTATCTGTCATACTATTTGAACAGTGGCATTTTAAAAACTAAATTGTCAATTTGAGCTTTGAAATTAGCCTGTGCCCAGATATAAGTTTAATTTAACAGTGAGAATATATGTCAGTTAATACTAGATAAGCATGCAGAAAGTCCAAAGCATCCTTACAAGTCAGCCCTTGTGCGTGGTTACCTGTGAGTTTAGCGTCCTGCAGTGTTTGCAGGGGGGAATCGAGGTAATGACCTAGAGAGTCATGCCGCAGCCATATCAGGGTTGTCCCTCGCTTTATCTGCTGATGCAGCACTTATTTTTATGAACTGGGTGAAGTAGGGGGTGTATAAGTGGACACAGAACCTCACCTATTAAGATAAATTTGAAAGACAAGTAAATAAACAAAAATTAGATAATCTGCTTTTCTCTCCTGCCCTTCCTCAGCACACACATACATACATAGATACATTCACGTGGGCATGTGCATGCATACATACACGCACACTAGAATTGAATCAACGTTGGTCATACAATTTAGAATGTAATATATCAATTATTGCATAGATAGGTAGAGAAAGTTAACTAATGGGGGAAGGTTGCCACAACGGCAAAGAAAATGTACCTAGTTTTTTGTTGTTGTTATTGTTAGATAAAATGATTCACAAGAGGGGGAAAATTGCAGAGGAAGTTAAAGATAGATTAAAAACAAAAACAAAACTGCAAACAAAACCCCCCGAACACACCTGGCTCCCCCAAGTAACTATAAACATTCACCCTGTTTCCTTGGCCACCAGAGTACATTGGGTTCTTCTGCCGCCTCAGGAAATAGTCTGCATCTTTCTTGCTTTGAGATTCTTTTAGGGGAACAGGAGTTTGAATTTCCAGGGTTAATGGTAGATCTGGAGTGAAGCTACCTGGTCATATCCAGAGTCAAGTCTGCAAGCGAGGTCAGCACTTCACATAGTCACCACAGAGGCCAACTTATATTCTTCCTCAGTAACCACAGCCTAGGCTGTCAGAGCTTTATAGGCAGCTAAGCATTTGAAACATGCACCCCAGGCAGACAGGCTCTCTCTTCCCTGACCATATTTAGTCAACCATAGCAAAAAATAGTCTCTCAGCTGTTGAATGTCGATCTGAGGGCTGAGGAAGCTTCTATCTTGCTTTCTGCCTATTGATTGTTCTTCCTGTGGTCCAAACACTGCTTTGCCATTTGCCCTGCCTTTTTTTTTTTTTTTTTTTTTTTTTTAAAGAACTGCCAAATAAAGCAGTGTCTTATGTTTCCATTTAGATTTCCCAGATGCTCCCTGAGCTTGTGCTGAGACTAGGAAAACCTCATGCCCTGTCACTATACTTAGAAGCTCTGCAGAGTAAAAGGGAAGGGAGGCCCACACATTCACCCTGGGTGGTAGCAAGGCAGACTTCAGGCAGGTCTGCAGGGTGTGAAGTCACTCTGCTGCCAAGGTATCCCATAATCTGACTGTTTTTGTTGGTTAAGAAATGTTTTGTACGGTAATGGATTACACAACTGTCGGCCTATAGGGGTTTTGAACAGTTATATTTAGGGCTAGTTACTTCTATAGATGTTTTTAAAACATAATACATAGTACTTGAATGGAGACTAGAAGTGGCAAGTAGAATCTCTATAGTGATAAGATCATTAAGAAAAGAGTAACATGTAAGGAGTCCTTTGAAGTGTACTTAGAACTCTTAGTTCAGGGACTGGTTTGGTCATGGTTGCTTAGTGAAAACAGGGCAGGAAGGCCTTTGGGTAATTCTGTGCTTCGAACAATGCATGTACAAATCCAAAGATGCTTTTTAGTGTGAATGAAACCCTTGTTTTATACCTAAATCTGAAGTTGTTTCTTTCTTCTCCTTAATAAGCCGTGACTCCAATTTTCTAAATAGCATTTAGGTATAACCACCCACAGACTAAAATGGTCATGAATTTGGCATAGCTTTGCTGTGTATATAGTGTCTTAAAGACAAGAAATACTTCTGTTCTCAATTTTAATAGTACATTCAGAGTAAATTCAATATAGATATTTGTTTTTAACCAAAGATGAGCAGTGCTAAAACATCAAACCTAGCAAATCTATGAAGATAAAATTTAAATACCAAAAGCCTAAAAAAAATGGGCAGGAGAAACCAAGTACATGTTGTTGTTCACATGTGTTCTCATAAGTATCCACTGAGCTAAGAGTCAAGTAGAACTACATCACTTCTCACAGCATTCAGACAAGGGGTTGTCCTTGACATTGATTTATCTTGAGTGTTAAGTTGCTGGGGGTGGGGGCTGCTCTTTCAAAGAATTTTAAAGGAATGCTGTAGATATTGGCAAATTTTAGAGAACTTTACTTTTCCTAGCTGTTAATTTATTCATATTGCGTCAATACATATCAGACTTTAAAAGAACTTAATTTTCAGGGTCCTAAATTACTCCACTTTGCTGTTCGGTAGCAATGAACACTATAACATGTTCCTGTTCTGGGTTGTGACACTAAAAGGAGTTAGAGAATTCCTGCTCCCAGGGCTTATCATCCACCATCTGCCTAGGTGCTCAGGGTTGGTTCCTGTGCTTCTTCATTCTTTCCAATCAGCGAATACTGGCCTCTGGTTTCCATGTGCAAAGAATCCACTGTACACACTATATAGTAATGTTTGACATGGCTCAAAAAGCTAAGTTCTGTAATAACCTCTTTACCTTAAGGGATTCTTAAATTAGCGAAGCAAAGATTTATTGTACACCCAGTATAATGCTAATCTAATGTCTTTTTAAAATTAAATGTTACAAGGCATCTATAGTTTACCTGCTGGGTTTATTTGGGAACAAGTTCCCTCTATTGCTGAAGGAAGACATTAGGAATAGCCTGGCAGGCCCTAGAAATTGACCCAGTGCCATTTGAGCACTACATACCAATGTAGACAGCTGCTTGTCCCTCTGCTTCTTGGAACTCATGTGTTCATCATTCAGCAAATGTCTGAGCACTGCCATGTGCCAGGGATTATGCTAGGCACCACTCTTAGTAGTTCTGGAACTCAATGCTTTTTTGGCACTATTTACAGATGCCTGCTTAACTGGTGGTAAGATCTTATCTATAAAACATCCGTGTCCTTAACCTGTTGTAAGAGAACTAGTTGAGAAATGAAGAAGAGTGTGTCACCAAATCTTAGAGACTGCAAGCAGTGATCTGTTGGCATAATAAAGATACTGACTTAGTGAGCTAGGAACAGTGTCTTCATGTAACTGCATGGCCCCCAATGCTTGCTGCATAGCCACAGGCTTTCCTTGTACCTAGCTAGAAGTGCTGCAAAGAAGAGCCTGCAGCTGCTCTTCCAGGTTCTGTGGAAATTACCCATTCTGTGGAAAGAGTCTGGTCCCAGGGTATGGAGGTGACGGACCAGGCACCCATCCTTTATTTTCTCTGAGCTTACCTTGCAGACTGGGACCAAAGATGGTTTATCTTCTCAAGGTCATATAATGCTTTGTTTACTTTTCTAAAGGGGTTGATAAGTTTCTTATTAAGTTCTATGAAGAGGAGTGTTGGAGAGGTAGCTCCTCAGTTAAGAGCACTGGCTGCTTTTCCAGAGGACCTGGGCTCAGTTCCCAGCACCCACATGGCAGCTCACAACTATCTGTAACTCCTATTCCAGGAGATCTGACACCCTCACACAGACATACATGCAGGCAAAACACTTATGTACATAAAGTAAAAATAAATCATTGAAAAATATATATCTGAAGAGTGAGAGGAAAAGAGCTTAACAGAAGCAAAAGTGAATCCCCACAGCTCCAGTGGAGAATGTGCTCATTAGCCTGTGTGGATGCTTCTCTCAAACAGGGACATGGCTTGGTACCCTTTGAGTGTGGGCTGTGCAGCGACTTGTCAAGAAGATAATGTAGAAAGAGCAAGGACAGTGTACAACAAAGAGCTGTGTATGCCACACTCCTCCATCCAGGTGTCAGGGTTAGCGCTACGAGTGTGAAGTGGATGGGGTGGAAAGTGAAGAGAGACAGTGCTGTGTAGTCTTCCTTCCAGGGTGCATAGCTCCAGGGTGAGCATGAGAAGGATTGGCAAGATCCCAGATGAAGAGCTAGAGCACCTATTAGTGCTCCACGGGCTTCTCAGCCTCCTCAAAAGTAAGAAAAGTGAGAAAAGGTCAAGTCGAGGGGTAGGATATGTATAATGTGCATTCAGAGCAGAAAAAGAGAACAGTAAATAAAAATTAAAACAATATTTTAAAGCATAGATAACTTAGTGGCAAAGCTTGTATAAGGCCCACCCATTCCCAGCACCACAAAAAATGAATAAACAAGCAATAAATTAATCCACACACTGTCGGCTAGCTGATAGTTACTTAGTTTGCACTTTTTTTTTTTTTTTTTGTGGTTTTTCGAGACAGGGTTTCACTGTGTAGTTTTGGTGCCTATTCTGGAACTCACTTGGTAGCCCAGGCTGGCCTGGAACTCACAAAGATCTGCCTGGCTCTGCCTCCTGTGTGCTGGGATTAAAGGTGTGCACGACCACCGCCCGGCTTGCACTTTTTAAAATGGTAATTAGTTTTTAAGAAACAGGCTCTTTATTTACCCTTAGCTTGCCTTGAATTTGTGATCCTATTGCTTCAGCCTTTTAAGTGCTGTGATTATGTGCTTCCCTCATCGTGTCCAGCTTTCCTTAGTTTTGGCTGCCATCTGTCTTCTATAAACATTTCTTTTTATATTTAATTGTTTTATTTTTTTAAGATTATATTTTCCCTTTCCTCCCTCCAAACCCTTCCATGTATACCCACCCACTGTTCTCTTTCAAATTCATGACCTCTTTTTCTTGTTGTGTGTGTGTGCCTAAATACATAAATATAGCCTACTCTGTATAATGTTATTTGTATATGTATGTATTTATGGCTGATCTTTTGGTAGTGGATAACCAATTGGTGTGCTCTTCCCTGGGAAGACTCTTTCACCTGCTCTCAGCATCCTTAGTTGCCTGTAGTTCTTAGGTGAGCTTTCCTCCATCTACATTAGCATGTCTGTTGCTACCTTCCTTGTTCAGGTCGTGTTTAGCCATGTGGTGAGACTTCATGGGTGTGGCTTCTGACATTTCTAGGAGACACAGCTTTACAACACACTTCTGAGTCCTCTGGGTTTTACAGTCTTCCTGCCTCCTCTTTTGAAACAGTCCTGAGTGTAAACATTTCTTTACAAGTTAACACCAGTAAATCAGGTACTGATTTTACAATGATTTGTTTCAGCAAAACATTAAGTATTGTTTCATGTTCTCTTAAAAGCACACTAAGATAGGCTCTGTGTGTGTGTGTGTGTATGTATATATGCATATATGCATATGTGTGTGTGTGTATGTATGTATATATGTATGTATGTATGTATGTATGTATTGTTTTAGAGTCAGGGTCTCATATAGCCCAGGCTGGCCTGGTACTCACTATGTAGTTGAGGCTGCCCTTGAACTCCAGGTCCTATTGCCTCTACTTCCCAAGTGCTGGGATTAAAGGCACATCACACCATACCCAGCTTTAGACTTATTGTGAAAAGATTTAATTTTTAGGAAGTCCTACTTCAGATAAATGTTAATTTTAAATTTGTAAAAATTGTGAAATAGTCATGTTTGTATCTTATAAAGGGTTGTGGAAGTGTCCAGAAGAAAGATAAAGATGACCTATTATCTAAAGCAGAGGTTCTCAACTTTTCTAATGCTGAGACCCTTTAATATAGTTCATCATATTGTGGTGACCCCTCCAACCACAAAATTATTTTTGTTGCTACTTAATAACTGTAATTTTGCTACTTTACAAATCATAATGTAAATACCTGTTTTCTGATGGTCTTAGGTGACCTCTGTGAAAGGGTTATTTGACCCACAGATTGAGAACCACTGATCTAAAGAATGTTGGGCCACTGGGCACAGTAGTTGTAGATTTAAACAGGAAAATCACCAGAAGGATTTCCATGTCTTCCATAGAGAATAATAATCTCCAGGTGTTGGACTAGGGTGGCAGGTTGAATGGCAAAAAGAAGAGTGTAGATCCAGAATCTAGGAGGAATGGATAGACCACTCCATACACAGGGAGACTGTCTCTAAAGGATCAGCACTGACTAGGGTGGCCTTGAACTCATGGGAAGTCCTCTTGCCTCAGTTTCCCAAGTATCACATCAGAAGGTGACCTATCATGCCTGATTCACAAGCCGTTTATTCCTCTTTTTAAAAAATGCTTGTTTTGCATTTGAATGGCAGAGATCTCTTACAGACACTGCCCCAGGAGCAACTAACTATCAGTGTGTTCTGAAACCTCTTTTCATTTATTGTTGCAGTTAATAAAGACTGAAAAGCTACACAGAGAAACCCTGTCTCGATAAATAAATAAAGGAAGGAAGGAAGGAAGGAAGGAAGGAAGGAAGGAAGGAAGGAAGGAAGGAAGAAAGGCTGTAATTTTCTAGACAGAGACATAATTTTCATCTTCCTTATTGTAATTTTATTCCGAGAACTCAATCTTTAAGGCCCCGTTAGATGTCTGGATATCTTCCAAAAATCTTTCTGTATTGTTGTCTGTAGCAATAACCTAACTGTTGGTTATTTATTCATCTCATGTGACAGTATAATGGTTTCTGTAGGAAGTCAGAAATTACCATTTCAACTACTTTGTTGGGGTGCTAGAGAAGTGACTAAATGGTTAGGAGCAGGGACTCTGGTTTGGTTCTCAGCACCAGCATGAAGGCTCACAGCTATCTTGGGTTCCAGGGGATCCGAAGCCCTCCTTCTGACCTTTGTGGGTACCAAGCAGGCATGTGGTACACATGCATACATTTAGGGAAATACTCATACACATAAAATAAATAAATTTTAAAATAAAAATACTTTCCTAGTACTATAATTTCTAGCTATTTAAAATGAGGCATTTGGTCTAAATAATGCTATATTTCTTTTGAATTTTAATTGCACAGATAGTTTCTTATTCTGTCAGTCTTGTGAGGAGAACAAAGAGGGTGAATTCCAAATACTGTCTTAGTGTTTGATTTTTTTAAGTTGTTAATTGAACTATGTACATGGTCAAGTGGTACTACATAGATTATACTGCAAGAAGATAACTGTCTTCCATGCCGTCTTCTTTTGCCTTAGTCCTTCTTCCATTATCTTGTAACTTGGGATTTTTTAGTTTATCAGTCAAGATCATTATGAGAACATTTCAGGCTAGTGAAAACAAAGATTGAAAACTGAACACTCTCCGTTACTGCCATGCTTCTCAGCGTAGCACAGCTTTGGTTTAATCAGTGGTGTCAACACTGATTTTGGCTTTGCTCCGGGGCTTTAACTTGCTGTGTGGGTTCGAATGCACTTGAAGTTCTGGTCTTCCTGCCTCTCCTTTCTGAATGCTAGGAGTACAGGTGTGTGCCTCTACTCCAGGATTAGGTGCTGTTAGGAGAGTACTCTAATAACTGAATCACTCTTCTATCTACTGTTTTGTTCGTTTGTTTTGGAGATGATGTCTTAGATAGTCTGGACTATGTAACTGACAGTGGTCTTGAACTTTGTCTCTGTTGATACTGGCTGATTTATATTGCCTTTTAAAATGCATTTATTGCTATTTTATGTATATGGGTATTTGCTTGATGTATGTCTGTAAACCACATGCATGCAGTGCCTTAGGAGGCCAGAAGAGGACATCAGATTCTCTGGAAGTGGAGAGACTCTTGTTAGCTGCCACATGGGTGCTAGGAGCTGAACCCAGGTCCTCTCTTCAAGGGCAAAGCAATAGCTTTAACCATGCTCTTTCTAGCCCCTTACATTGCTTTAAATACTGACATTTTATTTCTCCTTCAAAACGGTTTTAGGTTTATTTATATCTATGTGTGTTTCCCTGTATGAGGAGGTCAGAAGAAGGCTGGTGAATTGGAGTGACAGACAGCTATGAGCCACCATTAGTGCTGGGACTAAACCAGGGTCCTCTGCAAGAACAAGTGCTCTTCACTTTTGAGCCATCTCTACATCCCCATAACATTTTATTGATACAATTTTTCATGGCTTATGTATCTTCTAAACTTCATAGAAAAACTATATATAAGCCTCTTATAAGTTTTTTTCTCATGTGGTCTAATATGCAGAGTGGTAGATAGTGTATGATATCACAGTCATGATATCCAAGTGTTTTGTAGCATAGTGTGTCACCAGTGACTTTCCATTAATCTGAGTGGAGCTGGGCATGGTGGCTCATGTTTGTAATCCCAGCACCGGGAGGCTGAGGCAGGGAGATTTAAGTTTAAGACTAGCCTTGCCTAAAAAAGTAGTAGGACTCTAAAAACAAAAATCTGATAAAACTTAAAGACTTGGCAGCATTAGTTCAAGTTTAGAGGTTCCTAAATCCTCCAAAGTTTAATTTTTAAAAGCAATTATTTATTTTGAGGCCCCAGGGCCACTTTAAAACTTTTGTGAGGAGAAGTTGCCTCTGTGGCATTTATGTTCTGTGCTGGCTCTGTTCGGCAAATATCAAAAATCTAAACATTAAGAATTATAACAACAATATCTGTCTGTCTGTAGGGACATGATTTTTTGTTTATAAAAAGAGTTTCTTCATTTGATAGGTTTCCTTTGACGATTTTTCTGAAGGAAACAAAAGTTCATATTATGCAAATGTAAAGACAGCATATATTTGCCTTGCAGTGCAATGCGTGTTTTACTCTCAAAATTGCCAAGGCCGTGGATTGTGGATGAGAAGAAAGATGATGGTTACACTGCACTGCACCTGGCTGCCCTGAACAATCACGTGGAAGTGGCTGAACTCTTGGTGCATCAGGTAGGAGAGGCAGTTGTTGTGTTTGAGGAAACTGAGAGCACCCCAGTTCTTTAGTTATTTCACCAAGTGGACTTTAATAGGCTGCAGTGAAACCCCGTGATGATGGAAACTGAAGCAATGTGTTCTCTGCTGTTTAGCATTGGCTATTTTTGTTTGTTTGCATAAAACAGTCTTGCTATGTATCCATGGTTTAGCTAAAACTCAGGATCCTGCCTTAGCCTCCCGAGTGCTGGAATTGCAGGTACCCACCTCTCTGCCTGACTAACCCTGGCTCTCTACACCTAGCCCCTGCTTACGTGTAGTTTTGTGTTTACACCATGGTGCATGTGTAGAAGTCAAAAGACCGTCCTCAGGATAGGATTCTTGGAGTCTTGGAGATCAAACTCAGTACATCAGACTTCGCTGCATCTTTCAAGCTTCTCTCTAACACTGGTTTATTCTCTCCGGTATCCACATTTAAATAGTCATTACCTGATGAGCTGAGACCAGTCAAAGAAACATAAATAAATATAATAAAAACAAACCAGAAATGTCTATCTTCTAGAATACTCCATAACATACTAGAGTTTCAGCTCTGGCCAGTAGTCCAAGCAAGGGCACAGGTGACCGTCAAGAGTTGTGATTAGACTGGTCTTAAGACCTAACAGTTTAGGGGGCTGGAGAGATGGCTCAGCGGTTAAGAGTACTAGCTTCTTCTCATGTAGAGGACCTGAGTTTAATTCCCAACACCCACATGGCAGCTCACAACTGTCTGTTACTCCAATCCAGGGAATCTGTCACCTTCACACCAATGCACATAAAGTATTTTTTAAAAAAATAAGACCTACTAGTTTAAGATGTACCTTTTAGGGTTGGGGATTTAACTCAGTGGTAGAGCGCTTGCCTAGCAAGCACAAGGCCCTGGGTTCGATCCTCAGCCCCCAAAAAAATTTTTTTTGAAGCCTTGATTGTTTTAATTTTGATTTGTTATGCCAGGCACTGTATTTCTTAATCTTTGCATAAGCCCTGTGAAATCAGTTATACTGTCACCGTTATGGAACTGAAGAAAAGGGTAAATGGTGAAATGCTTACAAAAGTGGTTTGTAAGTGGCAGAGCTTAAGCCAAAAGGGCCTTGGTATCAAAATCAGCTCTTTTGTCCTTAGACCCTTTCCCTTGTGTGTAGGTATCAGTTGCTTTCAGAGTCCATTAGCTCATGGACTCTCCTGAGCCTGCATAGAACTTCCTGCTTTACCTTAACTAACTTGTCACAACTACCCAGATCACCTTCTCACCGAATGAGGAAGTGCTTAATTATTCAGCAGAAGGAAGTGAACTTATCAAGTCTCTAAAATAACTCTGGATCCTATATGGAGACACAATTGCTTTTCAGAGGTATTTGTACTTCACAGGAGTTGCTCTCTCAGTGGGTATCGGCAGAGAATAGTGCTCAGCTCCACAGTGTGCTTTGTCCCTGAGCTGGTTTGAGATAGTTACTACCCTACCTGTGGGTTTGCTGTCTGTCCCGTTTTCATGGTCCATATGAGAAGAGCGGTCAGGCGGCAGTGCTGTCTGGTCCTTGTGAATAGCTAACAGTTTGCATGATCTTCATTGTTGCCCAGATGTAACCATTTTAAATCTCTTCATTGTTAGGGAAATGCAAACCTGGATATCCAGAACGTGAACCAGCAAACGGCCCTACACCTTGCTGTTGAACGGCAGCACACCCAGATTGTTAGGGTAAAGTATTTATTCTTGTTAATTTTAGCTTATAATAGCTTTTTAACCATACTCAGGTTTAGAGACTTGTGAAAATTGAAATGATACAGTGTTCCACTTCTCAAAGTAACATAGTTCAAGGAACTTAAGAATTTAGGGTAAGGCATTAATATCTAGTTCAAAGTCCTCATCAGATTGTTCTTAAATTTCTGAATTCTCATAATGTTAAGTGAGAAAAATTTAAAGTAACAATTTGAATAAAATTATATCCCTCTTAATGTATATAGTTGATAGTAAAATTAAAAGCTTTGTCTGGGAACTCGCTGCTGCAAATTGAAAATTGAACTATATAGTTTTAATTTACTAATCTGGTGATTTCAAACAAAATACCTGAAAAAAAGTATTGGTTTCAATATTTTTATGGAGCGGTGACTCTTAAAAGTTTGGAGTCTGAAGTAGCTACCACAGTGTCACCTGGAAATGTAACAGGAAAGTTCATTCTTGTACTCTGCCTCAGGCCAGTGGACCTGGAGCCTGGGAGGAGCTTTTATTAGTCACTTTTCTCTGCTATAACAAAATACTAGACAAAAGTGACTTCAGGAAGATTGGCTTGGCTCAAAGTCTGCGGTGGGCAGTCTGTCACAGCAGAAGGAGCAGGGGGCAGTTGGCTACAGTGTGTCCCCAGTCAGGAAGAAGAGAGAGCTGATGCTGATACTGAGCTCACTTTCTCCTTTTCATTTAGTCTGGTACTCCAGACCATTGCCTGGGACCAGCCACATTCAGTGTGGGTAGTCCCCCTCAGTTAAATCTCTTTAGAAACTTCCTCGAAGACACACCTGCTCAGAGGTGTGACTCCAGTCCAGTTGACAGTAAAAATTAACCACCAAAGGTGGGTCAATTCCTTGTTTAGCAAGCTTTCAGGTAGTTGTGATACTTTCTAAGTTTGAAAAGTATGTCCTAGAATGATGTTTTATATAACTTTTTAGAACAAAAAAGAAAACGTATGATTTGCCAAGACAAGTAAGACTGTACAATAAGATTAGTGTCTATGGATGCTATTGTCTGGAGCTCTTTGATGGTGTTTGTAGAAAGGATTAGGAAGATTGTGAAAACATCAGAAGTAAAATCTAAAGTGAACTTACAGTTTACTGCACAAGTCACATAATGAAATAGTCGGTAACCCATTTTGCTAAGTGTTTGGTTTTAGCAGACAGTGTTTACATTTATTGTTACTTGAAATTTCAAGTAGGGGTTCAGAGTATTTACTGTTACTATAGATTTGCTGTAGCTTCTTATAGGTGTGGACACTATCCAAATGAGGCGGTATCTTTCTTTCTCTCAGCTTTTGGTTCGTGCAGGTGCTAAGCTAGACATTCAGGATAAGGATGGAGATACTCCTTTGCATGAGGCTTTGAGACATCATACTTTGTCTCAGCTACGCCAGCTACAAGACATGCAAGATGTGGGGAAGGTAGATGCTGCTTGGGAACCATCAAAAAACACAGTGAGTAAAGATAGTGTTGCTCACTGCCATTGGAAGCATGTTTTATATTTACTGCTTATCTGATCTGACTGGGTAAAACATTTATCAGAGTTGTACTTGGGTTTATAAAACTTCAATACTACTGGTCACTATGAAGTGTATTTGTTCTGCATCTTATCAAAAGTTGGTTCTTTATAACTTTAACTTTATAGATAGAGTGGAGTGGGTATTTGTTATGGTTTTAATTTGAAATCCCTAATGCTTGTTCATTTTGACCAGCTTTTCATTTGATCAACACCACATGTATTTGATGAGCTATCTGCTCAAAATTTTCTTATTATAATTTTTGATTTATTTATTTATTTTTTTATTTTGTTTTTTTGAAGTGTTAGGGATTGATCCCAAGGCCTCATGCATACTAGGCAAGCAGTCTCCCACTTACTAGGTCTTTTGTTTTCTTCTAATTATTTCAAGAATGGTTTATATAATATGAAAAGGAGATCATATCAAGTATGTGATACATACATGTTTTCTCCTGGTCTGCAGCTTATGCTGCTGCTGCTGCTGCTGCTGCTGCGGCTGCCGCCTCCTCATCGTCTTTGGGTGGGGGTGGAGTGGGGAGTTGGTGACAGTGGAAGAGAATTAACAATTGATAGTGCTCTGCTTCTGTATAGGAATGAACATAATTATTATGCATTTTCTTTGTATAGAAATGATAGCTTAGTCAAGAACCATCACACGAATTAATGTATGTAAAGCCAGGCATGCTAGACCATGACTGTAAATCCCCCACATAGGAGGCTAAGGCAGGATTTGTGACCAGCATGTGTTATATAGTGAGTTCCAAGCCAGTCTAGGCTAGAGTGAGACCCTACTTCAAATAAGAAAATCCACAAAAGCTTCCCCATATAATTACATGTTGTATAGTTTCCAGACAGTGGAGAGATGCTTTATCCTCTAAGTATAGAGAAAAGTCATAAGTGCGGGTACCCCAGTTATGTGTATAACTGCTGGTGCTCCTGCACCTCTGTCTTCTTCAGTACAGGAGATCCAGAACAGATATTTGATCCTTTTTATCTTCTCCAAAAACTGGTTTTCATTCTTAGAAAGCTGTAAGAGATGGGGTTCCATTTGAACTAGTGTTTCCCCAAGATGCTTCTCTAAATTCAGGTGGGCCTAGAAGTCTAAAATCAGTCTGGTGATGTCCTCCTTGTCAGCTGAGGCCTGGAATGTCAAGAAGTGAGTTGTGCTGCACATGCATGTATCTTCCCTTCTTTGACAGTGGTGTTTTGTGATGAGGCTTCACTATCTTGCCCAGTTGTCCTCAAACTCTTGATCTTCCTGCCTTGACACTTGGTTTTTTTGTTTGTTTGTTTTTTTTTTTTTTTTGTTTTGTTTTGTTTTGTTTTTCTCTGTGTAGTTTTGGTGCCTGTCCTGGATCGATCTTGCTCTGTAGACCAGGCTGGCCTCGAACTCACAGAGATCCACCTGGCTCTGTCTCCCGAGTGCTGGAATTAAAGGCGTGTGCCACCTTGACTTTTGAGTGGCTGGGATTACAGATGTGAGCCACCATGCCCAATTTTTGACAATCTTCTTAGAAGAACAGAATTTCTTTTTTTTTTTTTTAATGATTTATTTATTCTTGTTTTATGTGCATTGGGGTGTTCTGCTTGCATGTATGTCTGTATGAGGGTGTCAGATTCCCCTGGAACTAGAGTTACAGATAGTTGTGAACTACCATGTGGGTGCAGGTTCTCTGGAAGAGCAGCCAGTGCTCTTAACTGCTGAGCCATCTCTCCAGCCCAGAACAGAATGTCTTAATGTTTATTATATATGCTTTATATGTCCTAAGAAATCTTTGGTAAAATGAGGGTCACTCGGACTCTTCTTGCTTTATTTTATAGGAGCTTATAATGTTGAACTATTAAGTTTAAGTTCACTGTTAAAGTGAACTTTTATATAGAGTACAGCATAGATCGAAGCTCATTTGTCACTAGTGGATGTCCAGCTGTCCCTGCACCATTTGTTGAGTAGTATCTTTTTCTACTTGAGTGCCCCCTGCCTTTATCCAAGATCGGTTAGCTGTCTATGGAAGTCTCCTTTTGCATAATCCATCGTTTTTTTGGTCCATGTTCTTAGCTATGGGATATGTGCTCAAATTTCTTGTAGCTTTGTGATTCAGTGTTTGCTCATGTTGCAATCAGTCAATGGAAGTCCTTGAATTTTTTTTGATTGTTTGGCTACTTTAAGCTTTTACACTTCCAAATGAATTTTTTTACCATCTTAAAGAGTATAAATGATCTGAGGCCAAAATGTTTGTGAATTTTTGTCTTGCATGACTCTGGGTGTATATTCCTAACCCCTTTGTGCCTTCTTTTTTTCTTTTTCATCATTTTAAAATTGAGAGGAGCATACTTCTCTCCATAGGTTGCATGAGATCATAAAAGTACTTAAAACAGTACATGGCTCATTATGGATGCTTAGTGGATCCTGATAGTTACTCTAACAATTTTGTATATGTTTGGATCCATAGCTCAGATGACACAGTCTGATGCTGATTTGTCTCATTAGATTTTGCCCTGATTCAAAGGCAAAGTTGGTAGCAGCTCCAGAGTAACATTGAATATGAACAAAAGTAGTTTCTTCTTAACCAGAAGCTGTACTTGAGTTTCTCGCTGTAATTAACCTGACTTTGGTTCTGTGTCTGTCTCTGAATCAGTCATGTAGGAATCAGGAATCCAACTGGGTTAAACTGCTTTTGGTCCACTTGTGCACTGCAGAGTCAGTTCTCAAATGTGGGAAAATCAAGAGAAATGGGGGTTGTGGAGAGATGAGTCCATGTTAGGACTGAAACTCATAAATGTCCAGCACACACACATATTGGTAGTGATAATTGATAGTAGATTTCCTTAAGGGAAAATCATGATTCTTTTATTTTGATTTCAGTTAATAATGGGACTTGGTACCCAGGGGGCAGAAAAGAAGAGTGCAGCATCTATTGCCTGTTTTTTGGCAGCCAATGGTGCCGACCTCAGCATTCGAAATAAGAAGGGTCAATCTCCACTGGATCTCTGTCCTGACCCAAGTCTCTGCAAAGCGCTGGCAAAATGTCATAAGGAAAAAGTCAGGTTTGTAGTCTTCATCATCACATTATTCCATTCGTAAGGGAGGAGCTGGTACTTGCAGATGTCTAGATCTTTGCAGTTCTTAGATCTTTGGGTTGCACTTGAAAGCATTTCCTCTATGTACTATGTCTTATTCCATGTTGTATTCCCCACATTATGTGTACCACTTTATGTATGATAAACTTAAGAAACTTTTCTAAACTAGTTTGATCTTCTAGGAGTCCTATGTGCTTTGGGAATTTATAAGGAAAAGCCTTACTAGTGAGAATGTTGTGATTAACGTTATAATATTTTCCTATGAAGGGCAGTTTACTCTCCTTGAAAGTTTGTAATGATTCTAGCACCTTGCAAGAATAACTTGGAGACAATTATTACCAATAAAGGGTTAAAAGAATGAACGAGCCAGGCGGTGGTGGCGCACGCCTTTAACCCCAGCATTCGGGAGGCAGAGGCAGGCAAATTTCTGTGAGTTCAAGGCCAGTCTGGTCTACAGAGCTAGTCCAGGACAGGCTCCAAAGCTACAGAGAAACCCTGTCTTGAAAAACCAAAAAATAAAAAATAAAAAAAAAACAAAAACAAAAAAAAAAGGGGGTGGGGGTGTGGATTTAACTCAGTGGTAGAGTGCTTGCCTAGCAAGCACAAGGCCCTGGGTTCGATCCTCAACTCAAAAAAATAAAAAATAAATAAATAAAAAAAAAAAAAAAAAAAAAAAGAATGAACCAATGACTCAACTAGTTGTTGGTATAGCATTTCCCTAAAGATGATCATTTCACATATTTCTGTTTTTCTTACAGTAAAATATGTCAGTAATTTTAATTAAAACTTCCAGTGTAAATATTTTCTTTACTGAGGTAGACATGCAAAAAAAGCACACATCTCTATTTTTTAATCCAAACAATGCTATGAACATATTCTTGACCTTTATACCTCTTATTACTGATTATTGGTATTGTCCCTTTACTTTGATATTTTGTCACCGCTCATAAAATGTATATTGTAACAGCCGGGTGGTAGTGGTACATGGCTTTAATTCCAGCACTTGGGAGGCAGAGACAAGTGTTCAAGGACAGCCAGGGCTACACAGAGAAATCTGTCTCAAAAAACAAAACAAACAATAACAATAACAAAAAATGCATATGTAATGATGAAATGGTATTACTTTGGATGTTATGAACAGAAGAACTGTGATAGGTGAAAGCAAGATAATGGAAAGGAAGAGAGAGGTGTGTGAGTGTGTGTGTGTGAGAGTGTGTGTGTGTGTGTGTGTGTGTGTGTGTGTGTGTGTGTGTGAAAGAGGTGTGTGTGACTGTGAGAGGTGTGTGTGTGTAAGAGAGAGAGAATATTGAGAATATATTTTAATGATTAATTTGAATTATTTTTAGTGATGTGTCTGTGGAGGTAGGAGGTTTCAGAACAGCCTGCCAGCTCCAGTTTGGGAGATTATAAACTGTCCAGTGTGAATGCTGGGAACTGAACTTGGGTTCTCTGAAAGACCAGTATATTCTCTTAACCACTGAGACATCTCTCCAGCTCTTTTTTAATATAAGTAATTTAAGTAGGAGCGCAAGCTAGCTATCCAGCCCAACATAAAGAAGTATTTTAATGTATATATTTTAAATGTATATATATATTTTGAAGTATATCTTTAAGGAACTTAAAATTCTGTTATAGGAAAACTAAATTCATCTATAAATAGATACAAGGCACTCTAATTACTCAGGAATAGCTTTGAACAGTAGAGTCTTACAATGGAACCTTTATGTGCATTCTTAAGTTCTTGGAACCTATGTTTACTTTCCATAGCTGTAGTAGTTATACATACCTGCATTTTCCTGCCTGTTTCTGTGTATTTATGCGATGTAGTCTACCTTTCTGTAGTGTAGTTTTAACCTCCTGAACAACATACTCAATGGAATATCAGAACGGCCGCTTAAGTGTCTCCCTCTCTGGTGTTTCCTCCTTTGTGAACTCTGCCTGCCTCTGCCTCCTGAGTGCTGGAAATAAAGGGTGCACCACACCACACCTGGCTCATTACATTAGTTTTTGCAGGTGTTTTTAGCTGTTCACTAGAAGTTCACCCTTTTTCATTGAGTCTTCATTTAATTTGAAGTTTGACTGGTACTAGAAGAATGTGAAGATCCAGAGAGGTTCATAAATGGGTAAAAACCAATCATTTAAGTACCTTTTTGGTCTATTCTTTTGAGCAGTAGAGATGTGAAAATGAGCTTTTATAAGTAGAAAAATAAATAGGGAAAAAAAAGCCTCACATAAAATTGTTGACATTTAAATTTTAATATAATCTGTTTTTTTTTCATGTGTACTAATGACATTTTGGATGTTAAAAAAATTTTTTTTGGATGGGCTTGATTTGAAAGTATTTGGATGGGCTTGATTTGAAATATTTTGTTTCATTAGTGGCCAAGTGGGTTCTCGGAGTCCTTCTATGATTAGCAATGATTCTGAAACCTTAGAGGAATGTATGGTGTGCTCAGACATGAAGAGAGATACTCTGTTTGGTCCATGTGGACACATTGCAACTTGTTCTTTGTGTTCTCCGCGTGTCAAGAAATGCCTCATCTGTAAAGAACAAGTTCAGTCCAGGACAAAGGTAATGTTATCTGTAATGTGCTGCTCTGTCTGTGGTGGAGTTCTATGAGACAAATGTTGGGTCATAGGATAGTTATTTCACTTTGTTCTTACAAATGAGTTAAATGTCACAATACATAACTTGTACATTTAAAGAGATCAGTTCAGATCTTCCAAATTGATCTCTAGTCTGACCTTACTGATGTACTTTGACATGTTCACTGTTATCACAAAACCATCCATGGTTTTTAACTCTCAATTTTTTAAACTTATATTTCCTTCTTTATATCTAAAGTATAATACTTAAAAAATAGTTACTGTTTTTCTTTCAAAGCCCGCTAGAACTTAGAGACATTGAATTCTACTTTGTATTACATACCATATAGTTTTCAAATTTGTGGAAAATTTAAAAAACAGATGTCTAATCAACTCAGTTAATTTGCTAGGTTACAAGTAGAGCCTTTGACCATAAGGAAACAGTGACCTCAAGTGGTTACAGGGGAATCAACAGCTTCGTTGAAGGAATATTCTAAAACTAGTATTTAGAGGAAAGGGTATTATTATTAGACAAGTCATTTGGATTCTTCAGTAATTGGGGAACTATAAGTACATTTCAGATTAATACAGAATTTTTGGTTGAGTTAGGAAATAAAAGTTTTTAAGTGCTAACAGGCAGTGTGGGAAGAAGTCACTTTGTTAACACTGCTAGAAGCTTGGAGGCCGGCCGTCCTCTGCATCGATTCAGTTGTTCCATTCGTTAGAGTAGAACCTGAGGACATAATCCATAAGGGGAAAGTTGTGCTAGAAAGACTTTTAAATAGGAGAATGGATAGATAAATGGTTATTAGATAATTGACTATGATTTTAAACTCTCACAAATAATATTAGGTAATAGTAGAGGTAGCTTTTGAGTTCAAGAATGTCAGAGACCAACCAGATTTTACTGCACTAAACTGGTGGGCCAAGTATTCGACCCCACATGCAGCACTGAGGCTTGGGCCGGAGAGCACACCTGCTGGAAGTACAGGAACGCAGTGGTTAGTGGTGAGGTGCTGTGACAGGTGAGAAGCGGCCATTTCTGGATGAAACCAAAGATGGCTAAATGTAGCTCTGCTGGACAACCAGTGGGAACCAAACAAAGGTAGTGGTGTGAGCTGGAAGGACAGGGGAGCCAGAGTCCAGGGAGTCACAGTACATGGCAGAACTTAGTGATAGGGCGGGTGAGGAATCACCACCAAAGAGCTTTGGGCTCCAGGCAGCACGGGAATTGACAAGGTCCTACAAAAGGGGGGCTTTGTGGAGAATTCCCCAGATGGAGTTAACATTTATCTGGGTTGAGTTTTGTTGTTACCAGTCTTCTCACAGCTGTTTGTTTTAATATTTGTATTGAAGGAAAAGAAAATTAATGTTTAGCTCATTGTCCCTGACTTCAGGTGAAATGGAATCTTCCTGTGCTACTCTTTGTGTTGGGTGAGGAGAGCTGCAGAAATAGTGTGTGTGAAGTGAGGGCACATACCACTGTGAGAATGAGCAGCCAGGAAGGCAGGACACACTGAAGGTCCACTGGGGTGTGATCTACAGTATTCACTCTGCTGCTGGGTTTGTTGTGTCTTCTTTTGCTGTAGATTGAAGAATGTGTGGTGTGCTCTGACAAGAAAGCGGCTGTTCTTTTCCAACCATGTGGACACATGTGTGCCTGTGAGAGTAAGTAGCCTATGAGAAAGCTCCCCGGTGTCATGTAAAGACAGAGTGAAGTCAAAAATTATAGCTTTGACTTTTCAGGCAGGGTTTCTCTGTGGTTTTGACTGTCCTGGATCTTGCTCTGTAGACCAGGCTGACCTCAAACTCACAGAGATCCGCCTGCCTCTGCCTCCTGAGTGGTGGGATTACAGGCGTGCTCCACCACCACCCAGCACATCTTTGATTTATTGTTTGTTTATTGGATAACTTACCTATAGAAAAGCTGAATAAGCATTTAGTACCTTTTGGTCTATACTTTAGAGCAGTAGAGTATACTGAATAATTTGAATACTGAAATTCTGTGTTGTATCAGGCTGAATTTTTTTTTGTGTTTCATTTATATTACTACAAAAAAAAAATCTCTTTTTCACACATAGTGGAAACCTATTTCTAAACATAGAACATCTAATACACCTTTTTTCATAGAACATTGGTACCTCTTCATTTGTCCTCACCTTAGCATGCCTCTCCTGTGGACCTGCAACTTCTCAGCTCCTACAGCATCTGTTGTTAGGGGCTGCAGTTTTGTTCTGTGGACTGTTAGATCCAAAGTTTAAGAAGTCTTTTCTTTGGGAGGACAACATTGAAGCCTATCCAGTGCTCTAGAGCAGTGGTTCTCAACCTTCCTAATGCTGAGACACTTCCATGAAATAATTTCACTGCTGCTTTATAACTATAATTTTGCTACTTTTATGAATTATGATGTAAATATCTGATATGCAACCCCTGTCGTTTGGGCCCCAAAGGAGTCATGACCCACAGCTTGAGAAACAGTGCTTTTAAGTCTCTTAGGCCCATTATCATGAAGGCCTTCGTTTTCATTTCTTTTATATCTTACAGGATTTGAACTTCTCTTTCCTTTGCCATTTTTTGTTTGTTTACTTACCAGTGAAAGATCTCATATTATAATGAATAGCACCTCATATTATAAAATAGGTTAGTCAACAAGTATTGGTATTATTATTACTAGAATATCTACCTGACTAGAATAACATGCAAATTATATGGTAGCTAATCTCATTAGTATAGATGCCTTAGTTAGGGTTTCTGTTGCTATGAAGAGCAACTCTTATAAGGAAAACATTTAATTGTTTGGTTTACAATTTCAGAGGTTCAGTCCATTTTATCATCATAGTGGGACGTGGTGGTGTGCATGCAGACATGCTGGAGCTAAGACCTCCAAGCCTTCATCCACAGTAACACACTTCCTCTAACAAGGCCACACCTACTCCAACAAGGCTTCTACGTCTTAATAGTGCCACTTCCTTTGGGAGCCATTTTTTTTCAAACCACCATAATGTCCTTTGGGTTAAATTTTATTTTATATTTATTTGTTTGTTTATGTATTATATGTATGGGCATGTGCCCAACATGAAGTGTGTGCGTGGAAGTCAGAGGACACTTGACAGAGCTGATTCTCTCCTTCCACCCTGTGGCTTCTGGAGCTCAAACTCAGGTGGTCAAGCTTGACCTACAGGTTATCCTATCGTCACCCACTGAGCCATCTTATAGGACCCTCAACACTGGTGTTTTATTTTAATTTTTTTTTCATTTTGATAGACAACTAGACAACTAAATAAAGGGCAAAGGGTCTTCAATTAGCAGTCTACCTCAAGTAATTGTTTCTGTTTACTAAGGTCTGGTGTAAAGGCTATTATCAGCTGTCAAGAGGATGCCTAGAAAGACATTTTCTCTTGGTCTTACGTAAACTTTTGTAGACCAGAGGTTGACAAAGTTTTTCAGTACAAGAATAAATAATCAATCAATCAATAAATACTCAATGTTTTTGGCTTTACAGGCCACCTGGCTTCTGTAGTAACCACCCACTTCTTTCCAACTAGCCAATGCTGTGATTGTAGTCCAAAAACAACCACAGAAAATATGCAACTATGTTCCAATTAAAGCTCATTTAAAAGCTGGGCATTGGTCATGCACACCTTTAATCCCAGTACTCAGGAGGGAGAAACAGGAGGATCTCTGTGTATTCAAGGCCAGCCTGGTCTACAGAGTGAGTTTAAGGACAGCCAGAGCTATGTAGATAAACCCTGCCTCAAAAAATAAACAAAAACAAAACAAAAGCTCCTTTAAAAGAACAGGCTTTTGAGCACTGATTTGTTGACTCTTAACCTACTGTAGACCAAAATAATGCCTATGTGAGCCTTGACAGATAATTGTAACCATTAGTATTGATCACACAATATATATATTTTACTTTCCCCCATAGATTTCCAAAAACTTTAGCAAGACTTTTTGCTGTATAATGTACTAGCTTTTACTGAACTTTTAACTCTGTACTAGACGTTTTAATCTCTTCTTCAATGAATCAAAACTTAACTTTCAGCATGGTCTTAGCTAGATTTTCTGTGTCTTATTATTTAATTTATTTCTATTTATGGGTCTAGGGGTCAGGCCTCTTGCATCTTTAGCAAGCACTTTGCCTCAGAGTCACATCCCTGGCCCCAAACTTCTTTTCTTTTTCACTTGTAGCCCAGACTGACCTTGAGTTTTTGGTCCTCCTGCTTTTGCCTCCCAAGTACAGGGATTGCCTATGTGCACCACACTACCCAACATGCTCTTCATCACTTACTGAGGAGGATGTGGCTGAGGTGGACGGCCCTTTTCTAAAGAGTATATGCTGAAGTATTTAGCCTAGTACCCACAGCACAGTGATGTTAAGTAGAATGTGGTAGTCTTGAAGAGTTTAAAGTACTTTGACCAGTCAAAGGAAGGGTTAGATCCTTTTTGATGCGGCTAATAATATATTTTTGTACAGAAATATATCTAAATTTAACAGTTAAAGGAAGTTTGTGGAATTGTGATGGTATGTTATTTGATTAGTATATAATACATTAATCCTTTAAGGAAAAAAGTCTGCCCCATACTGAAGACAAATCCCAAACTAGATTTATTATTGCCTTCCTACTGCATGTTGCATAATCAACTATGAGACCATTTTATGTTCAGGCCTTGGTGTCAGGCTTGCTAATCATTCTATATCCAGTGTGTTTCCATTAGGAGGATATAGCCCAGCCTGTCCACGTCCATGAGTCCATGTTTTTGATAGTCTAGTGTGAAATGAAGCCTGCTTGCTTGGTAAATGCTGATATGTCTAATTTTATAATTAATTGACAAGTTCAAGTGTAAGGTGATGTGAACAATCAGTAATACACATTGTACCTAGATAGTTTCTCACTCTTCCTTTCTTTTCATCCTTCTTTCTTTTTTTCTTTCAGAGACTTTTTTATTTTATTTTATTTTATTTTTGAGACAGGGTTTCTCTGTGTAACAGCACTGGCTGTCCTAGAACTTGCTATATCAAGGACCCAGAACCTCAGAACAATGGGAAAATAGCAAAGCCTTCCTCAGGGAACTGAGTGCAAGTATTTACAGTTTGTGTAGGATTATAGTTGTATACCACCATTCCTGGATAAACCTTAAGATTTAGAAATATTTTCTTGAAAAAAAAAGTCACTATTTGGTTATATTAGAAAATAATTTTCATAATAGGTTCTTGTTTTTCAGCAGACAGTTCTTATTCTTAGGTTAATAACCTGACAGTGAGGTAGGATTTTTATTTATAACTTGTTATACTTAGAATCTTGTATAACTTCTTTAATATTTGTTTCAGTATACGGTTAACAGAAATCAGCAGAGGAAGGCAGTAGCTAAAGAAGTGTCCATGTTACTCATTTTCAGACTGTGCCAGCCTGATGAAAAAGTGTGTGCAGTGCCGGGCAGTCGTTGAACGAAGGGTGCCTTTCATTATGTGCTGTGGTGGAAAGAGTTCGGAAGACCCCTCTGATGATATCTGTGAGTGTCTTTCTTGCTGGCCATACCTCCCAACTTTTTACATACTACACTATGCTGCTGCCTTGTTCAACAAGAGTTGGATTGACAGAGGAGCAAGTATGATTTTTTTGGTGCTTTTGTTAGTTATAAGAAATATAAAATTATATTTTTATTTCATTTGTGGTACGCTTATATAGACTTTCCAAAGATGTGTACGCATTTGTAATGTGTGTATGTGGGTACATGAAAGCCTCCAAATGCATGTGGAAATCAGAGGACAATTCCATAGAGTTGATTCTCCCCTTTAACCTTTACATAGGTTCTGGGATCACACTCAAGTTGCTAGGCTTATGGAGCAAGCACCAAGTGTTCTTACCACTGAGCCAGTCTCACCAGCCCAACACTCGACGTCGGAGGCTTTGTAATATGGAGAACCCTTATGTTCTTTCTTAAAGACTACTTTCTTTCTGTTTTAAAGATGAAGTTTAGTGGTTGTATATGTGTGCCCATTTCTGGGGATCAGATTAATTAAGCATATACTCTATCAGTTTAGAGTATCTGAAAATGGAGCATGGAATTCCAAGTTATTTTTTCAGTTTACAAATGTATTCACTTGGTTCCTTTGAATGGCAGGCTTACAAGACCATAAAGTGGAGCATATTGTGTGGAATAGTAATTATTAGGGACAGAGAAGCTGGATTGTAACACAGACAAGGAGAAGGCTGAGACATTGGGCAGTACCTTGAGCATACAAAACCTTAAAGCCCGCCCTCACAGTGACACACTTCCTTCAACAAATCCACACCTCCTAATAGTGCCACTCCCTATGAGATTATGGGGGTCAATTACATTCAAACCACCACACACCCCAAGTCTATTTCCTCCTGAAGATTATAAATGAGTGTTACCTGGATTTCACTACTGTATCTTTTGTCTCTCGATGTGGAAAAAATTTTTAAGAAGACCTTAAGAATAATGTTAGCTCTCTCCACTCCTTTCTTTTCTTGTAGAGCTTATAGAACTCAGATCCTTGCACATGGTGTGTAGACATTCTGCCACCAGCAAACTTCAACCCCGTGGGTTTGAGGGGTTTTTGTTCGTTTGGGGTGTTTGTTTGTTTTGGGTGTTTTTGGTTTTGGTTTTTCAAGAAGGGGTTTCTCTGTGTACCCCTGAAGCTCACTCTGTAGACCAGACTGACTTTGAACTCAGAGATCTGCCTGCCTTTGCCTCCCGAGTGCTGGGATTAAAGACGTAGGCTACCACCACCCAGCTTAGTTTTCTTTTTTTTTTAAAATAATTAAAAGCATTATATCAAACTAATAAAAATAAGGTTTTTCTTAACTTCTAGCAAGTGGGAATATTCCAGTGCTGCAGAAGGACAAAGACAACACCAATGTCAACGCAGATGTGCAGAAGCTGCAGCAGCAGCTGCAGGACATCAAGGAACAGGTACTGTTTCCATCCCACCACCCAGTGCTTCTTACTGTGCCACTTAATGCATGTCTGCCAGGCTACTGGCCTTTTCTCATAGGCACCGTCCATGATAACAGATCAGTGACTAATATCTGATTATGAGCTTTAGTCAGACAGTTTCCAAAACAGGAAACGTACACAGATGCCAATAAACATGGCTGGAAAAATCCTAAATCCCGTAGTGAGCTGCCTTTCAAGCTAGTTTGAGGAATGTGGAGCGATTGTTGGTGTCACGTAGAAGGCAGAGTGTCTGTAGCACTCTTGTGCTGGGCAGAGATGTCACTAGACCTACGGAGGAGAACACTGAACCTAACTGGCTGTTGTTGTCTAGGACTCTAGACCTGGTGGAAATCAGTGTTAGAACCTGTGTGGTAATTTTCTCTGCTAGGAAGAGGCAGGGGGCAAGTTTCTGGAACCTGTTACAAGAGAATGTTCAGGTTGTAGATTTCTGAGGCATATGTGCATTTCTGTATGTGTATACTTCAGTAGAAAATTAAAATGTGTATATGTATGTGTGTGTATATAGAAAAACAAGAGAAAGATAAGTGCAAAATTCAGAATGGTGTTCATCATTGAGAGGTAGAAAGGGGAGAGGGAAGGGACTTGGAAGGGACTTGAGAAGTGAGAGTAGCATTCCATACATCAAACTGGGTATTAGTTACATTGTTATCTTCATTTTATACAGTATTGACAAAGTACTCTTTTATCTACTCAATATATATCAAAGCAAGAAGATGAAAAACAGGCATATACTACAAAATTCCCCAAGTCTTAAACCAGGTGTAGTGGTACACTCCTCTAACCCTAGAACTCAAGAGGTAGAGTTCAAGACCAGAGAGACTTTGTCTCACAAACAACACAGCAAGAAGAACAGTAAAGCAAATCCTTGTTTGTCATCCTTGCTGTTTGACAGGGATTTAATTGCTTCAAAGATTCAAGCAGCAAGAGTGTGGTCTGAGGTTGGTGGTTATATCACTGTTGCCAGCCAACTGTAGCAGTCCTTCATTCCTAGTTTACTGTCTGAATTTACCAGAAACATCAGTGGTTCTCCACCTTCCTAATGCTATGACCCTTTAATACAGTTCCAAAAGGAGGTGATAGATAAGTGTGGGTAATGGCAGGGTGGTAAAGAAATTCAAAGTACCTTAAATAGATGTATCAAAATGACACAAAACAGTAATGTTTAAAGAGTCATAACATTAGAAAAGTATATTCAGTAGTGAATTTACTCTCTCTGTGTGTGTGTGTGTGTGTGCGCGCGCGCGCGCGCGTGCGTGCACACGCACGCATGTGTGCACGCATGTACCTGTGTCTGGTGCTATAGATCGCTGGGGCCTCCAAGACATGGCAGACAAACACTCGACTGCAGACCTAACCCCCAGCTTTCGGTTTTCTCACACTCAGCCATAATACATATTGAACCCTATTATGGATCAACTTTACTTATATCTAGAACTTATCATCCTAAAAATGTTTATTCTTCCTTAAAAATTCACACTACCACAGTTCATCACTAAATAATTTAAATACTTGTAACAAAACTAACTTTTTATGTATGGATGGAATTTCTTGCAGGAATCTTCTTCCTTCAGGATGATCACTGTCTAAGGAAACATGAATGATTCTCTTCACTCATATCCCAGTCTTTCTCTGATCCCCTTGTCCATGCCTGAACCCCCTCCCATAGTCTTACCGAGTAGCTCATGGCTGCCTTTAGCTCCTGGTCCTCCTACCTCAGCAGGTGCAAGGATTATAAACACAGATCACTTGACCCTCCTGCTTGACTGGTTTAACCGACAAAATCAATTTCATGTACTACTAACAACTAACAACATATCACCCTTAAAGTAACAAATGTGTTTCCTTTTGGAAATGCAAGTTATTAATTAAATAGAATTCCTTTTTTTCTTTCATTTATTTATTTTTGTGTTGGAATGAAAGCTAGAGCCTCGTAAAAAAACAATGCTAGGCAAGTTCTCCCCCACTGAGCTATATCCCCAGCCCAGATAACTAGAGTTCTTGAAAATGTAATGGCACAAAGTTATTTTAATGCCACTAAATGGGGGGGGGCTGACTTTATAAAATTCCAAAGATGTGATCCCCGCCCCCTCCCCCATTTTGCTTTTATTGAAACTTCAGGATAGATGATTGTAACAGTTTGTTTGGAAAGGGATATGTTTAGCAATTTACACCACAGTTTTTTTCCTCAATTGTCTGTGGCGTCATCAAAGTTACATTGTCATAGACTTGAGGCCTTGTTTAGTAATCCAGCCATTCCTATTTTATTTCTATGTTGGGAGAGGGATAATTCATAATGAAGTGTGACAGAGTAAAATGGGCCTTTGTTAGTGTAAAGTGTATTTTATAGATAAATAATGACTTTCTACTAGAGAGTAGCTAAAAGCACATACCTAAATCGTGAGAGCATAGTAGTGCTGGCAGAATGTTTGAGAGCAAGAAGTCTTGGGCTAGAAGTTCCAAGCTGACATGTCTTGACATGAGCAGGGGCTAGGGAGTTTTATATCTAGCATAGTGCCTAGCAAGGGCTCTCAGCTGCATACCTGCACCGTGCCCCACTTCAGTGCCACTCAAAGGCACTGGTTACCTGGAGGTGAACATCTGCTTCAGGTACAGTGGGGCAGCTTTCATCCATTGCCTATTCTCCAATTATTATCATTTATGTTGTGTGTGTTTGTGTGCAAGAGTTTATGTGCATCTTGTACATGCAGGAACCAGTGGAGGTAAGATCCCTTGGAACTGTGAGCCAATATATGAGTTCTGGGAACCGAACTCAGGTCCTTTGCAAGAGCAGTAAGCATTCTTAACCTCTGAGGTGTCTCTCCAGCCTGTGCTATTTGTTTTATGTACTGCCTTTATACTGTTTGGAAAGAATAGCTAGTGTCTGTTTTGTAGGGATGACGTTTTATTATAATAACTATTTTTGAACAATTGATTTTTTAAATAAGTAATTTATTTTTGAGCTGGGTGTGGTGGCAAACACCTTTAATTCCAGTACTTGGGAGACAGAGGCAGGTGGATCTCTTATGAGTTAGAAACCAGCCTGGTCTACATAGTGAGTTCACTAGCCAGGGCTATATAACAAGACCTAGTCTCTAATCCCTCCTCAAACACACACACACACACACACACACACACACACACACACACACACACACTGAAAAGTTTATTCTCAAAAGCAATAGATAAGAAAATTAATGATATAGGGGCTGAAGAGATGGCTCAGGGGTTAGGAGCACTGGATGCTTTTCCAGAGGACCCAGGTTCAATTCCTGGTACCCACATGGCAGCTCACAACTGTCTGTAACTCCCGTTCCAGAAGTCTGACACCTTCACACCAATGCACATAAAATAAAAATTAAATAAATTATTTTAAAAAAGAAAATAAATGATATAAAAGAGTTGTTATGTTGCATTTAAAGTATAAAATGGCTTGTATTTACACATTGTCTCATTACATTTCAGACAATGTGCCCTGTGTGTTTGGATCGTCTGAAGAACATGATTTTTCTCTGTGGCCATGGAACGTGCCAGCTCTGTGGAGACAGAATGAGTGAATGCCCAATTTGTCGCAAGGCAATTGAACGAAGGATTCTTTTGTATTGATTAAGAAACACAGAGTGTTTTGTTAGCTAAAGTATGTGATCATGAGGTCTTAGTAGTTCTAAAGCTAGTTGGAAGTTTAATCTAAAGGGTTAATTTGTAATTTCATAATTTTTTATTAGAATGTAATTAGACTGTATGTGTACCACCATCACAACGAAAACATCATACAGTGTTTGAAATTGCCGATTTTGTGTGTGCTTGTCTGTGTGTCTCTGTGTGTCTGTGTGTCTTAAATTTGGAGCATCAAATCCATGGTAATTCATAGGAAATCTACTTTTGGCTTCAAAGGGGGAAATCCTTTAAGGACCTCCTTTCACATTGGTTTTCATTTCGTTTTTTCTTTTTAAATTTATACATATGTTAAACCTTAAAAGTGACTTTCAAGGTCAATACTCCGTCATGATTTCATGATTATTATGATTTCACATGGTGAAATGACAACAGCTGTCCCAAAAGTCACGTGGAAGGTGGGTGAGTAGAACTGCGTTAAATGATAAGAACACAGTGGAGATGCCACATGGCGGAGGCAGTACTGAAGGAAAGATTCAAATGATTGTTTCAGAATTAAGTCTGTGGAAGTATGTGCTAAAGAATAATGACTTTACCTTGTTTTCTAGACTTAAAATTGACTAGCTTAAATAAATGACCAGTTTCAAAATCAGCAGCAGACATGAAAAGGAAAAGCCAAATCCTAGTGAGAATTGAAGGCTAGCACAGGACAATGCAAGCACACCCCCTACTGACCATTCCTGCTGCACTTCTTGTATTAACTCCTCACTGTTTGGATCAGCCATTTGCAGAAAAAGATCTGTGACAAGTGACCTGGGCTTGATCTAATCAGTGCACACACACCATCCTGTTTGTGCCTCTGTGGTCTGCTCAGCAGGGTTATGCTTTATTAGAGGAAGCAATCTTTTCTTCTGTGTTTGTTAATTCTGACAGTGTTGTAGATTCTGTCTTCATCAGAAGCCTTACTTCCACTCTCTCAGATAGTAAATTTTTGCTATAAAGAACACAGTTTTTCTTCATACCTACAGATGAATATTCTTTAAAACTGCCAAGGATAACTAAGATACAATAAATAGCTTAATATCAGATACTTAGAAAAGGGTGCAGGGGCATTATGGAAAAGCATGTGATTACATGTAGACTTGGGAGGGGGTTAAGCATTTTATCGCCTTTAAAAGAGTAATCTTTTTATCTAGCATAAATATACGCTTAAGTGTTTCGAGATTCCTCACTGCTAGACTATAAAAACATCAGCTGTTTACAGTAGTGTCTACTATATACTGTGTATAAGTATGTACTCTTTTAGTGTTCTTTGGGGGTAGTTTTCCCCCAAATTTGAATCTTGCTAGCTTATTTCTGTCTTTCTGCTGTAGCAACTCAAGCAGAGTGTCCAGCCTGGTCACACTTGGCTTTGCCAGGCCTTCCTCGTGGTGAGCTCTGCCGGCTGTGTTGCAGACTCAGCAGTTCCGTACCTGTGTTTAGCTGAGCAACTGCTGTATTTCTTTCTTTTGTTTTTGAGGTAGCGTCTCACTATGTAGTCCAAGTTGGCCTGGAACTTACTGTGTAGCTCAGGCTGGCCTCAACCTCATGATTTTCCTGCCTCTGCCTTCCAGTTGTGGATTATATGATGAGGACCCCACCATGTCCAACAACTATAAATCATTTTGGACAATACAGTTTTTGTTAGTTTCAAATTAGGAATGTTACGTTGTGACTATTTAGCTATGTAATTAGGAACCAATGAGGCCATTTTCTAAGTATAATTTGAAGTTTTTTTAAAACTTTTTTTTAAAAAAGATCCATCTGATGATACAATGTTTACATAAAGAGACAGACTATCTTCTTACAGACTTGGAAATAGCAGAAATGAGGATCTTTTCTTCCTTGCCATAGGCTGCCCATTGGGCAATGAAGGATGGCTGCTGCACACAGTCTGCCAATCCAAGAACTTGTGGGCCATAGCTGAATCTAGCTTAAGTGCTTTTCTCTGTCTCCTGAGCTGCAGTGCTAAAGCTTGTGTCTGTAAGGGGATAGGCCTTCTGGCTAGCTCCTAGCTCGGTCTCCATGTTAGAGCACAGCACACTAACTTCTGTGAGAGAAACTGCAAAGTCTCTAGTGCTGGGACCTGTGAATTTCTCTTTGTCAGTTGGCTGGTTTTGTTGTTGTTGTTGTTGTTTTGTTTTGCTTTGTTTTTACGAATAGAGGATGCTCTTCTGTTCATGTCTTCAGGCACCTGAAATTGTTGTAAATTTGCTTGGGTTTGCAGGAGACAGCAAGAGCAAGAGCTGCCTCGGGCCAATGACTTCCCCCTCACTCTCTGGAACTGCTACCTCTTAGTCTCTTTGCAGTACTTGGCCCATTGGGTATCTCTCCTCCTTGTTTCCCAGACCCCTCTTCCCTGTGCCTCAGAACAACTCTTACTTCTCTTAGGATTATTTTTACAATGACACACATCCTTTTTTTTAAAGCTTTGGGCTTCAGGGGCGTGGTAGGAAAAGAAAAGGTCAGTGTCTCAGCACACTTAGAGCTCACACTGCAGTTGTTCGTGTCATTGTGGACATAACACAGGGTTCTGAGGCACTGCTAGTGCATTCCTGCTGGTGTTTCAAGAGAGCTTTTGGGGAGCAATATTTGGAATCCTTTTCTGTACCCCTTGCCTCACCACATTTCCTCCTTTATTCAGCTCTAAATACGTACAATTTACCAGACGGTGCTAGCACAGTTGCATTTGTTCACATAATCTAACATCCTTACCTATGCTGTGTACAGAATTTTATTGGGAGCAAGGTTTTTAAGAGAAATAGTTTATATTGGTGTAAGAAAATTATACTAGGCAAGTGTTTAGTTGCCCAAATTATACTTAAGGTATTTGTAATTTAATAATGGCAAATTAACTAAAAGTCTACTGAAACATAAAATTAACTGGAAATAACTTCTTAAATTTCTATTTTTGGTGATTTTAGCCTGAAAGAACATTTTGTTTTAGAATGTTGAAATGCATGCTGCTTAAGATTTGTCTATTTCAAAATTCAAACCTTGCTGGGTCATTTTTACACATAGGAACATCCTGGGTAGTCATATGTTGCCTGGTGGATGTTCTTTGTTTGTTTTGAATTCTGGACACTTGTGAACTAGGAATAGTTGAACTTGTGAACTAGGACAGTGCTAGATGGAGTGGAGCTGGTTTGGGACATGGGCGGTGCAGGAGACAGGAAACAAACAGGAAGCACAGGGAAAAGGAGCATCGTGAAGGATTTGCTGCAGCCTTAGTGGAAAGAGCATAGTTCAGTAAACAAGAAAACAGCATCTATTAGGTCAGGTTTTCATACGTCTTGACAGTTGTTTTGTAAATAACAGATTTTAATACAGCTTGCTTTTTTAAGGTCTAAAAGCATTTATCCTTTCAGAGTGTCTGAAATGTTTATAGTAATAATTTGTATAAAAACTGACCCACACGATACATTTTTTGGAATTTTTTTTTTTAATTGCATTGAGAACCACATAGACGGTTTGTTATCCTGACTGCTTCTAAATGTGCAGTTGAACAGTGTAACTCCCACTCACTCTGTTGGGAAATAGCTGTGGAATTTTATCCTGCACAGCTGAAACGCCACACCCATCAGATACTCCTCTTTTCCTTTCCTCTGTGCAGTAGGGTTCTGAGTACATAGAAAGCAAACATTCAAGTTGCTGCGTAGTCATTTGTGTTTTCAAGATCTAAACTTAGGTAGACATCGGGGTCCTGAAATTTGAGGGAAGGGCATCTCTCCCCTGCCATAATTGTTATTTTTACATGTATGTTAATTGAAATGTTTATCATTTCATTTTTGAGCCAGAGGGGGCAAAATACATTTAAATATGAGAAATAAGTTAGCTTTGGTTTTGTACTAAATTGGGAAGGTAATAGATTTTCACAAGTAATTTGTGCCTTGTTACAAACGTCACTTGTCATTGAGTCTACCTGTCAAATATCACAATACATTTTTCTTTCAAAATGGCATTTGATTTAACTTGCTTGAATATCACATAGGAACGCTTACTGACATTACTTGAGAATCATGTATATCCTTTTGACTTTAACACACACACAAACACACACATACACACAATGGCAGTATTGATAATTACGGTTATGTCTTTAAACATTACATGTGAGGAAGTTGTTTAATGTTGTCTCGTATGTATGTTGCTTTACTGCAGTGAAGGAGAAATCCTTTGCACTGAGCTTCAGTGGCTGATTGAGTGGCTAGTAGTGGGGTCAGATTACAACATAAAAATATGATTGCATAGTTAATAAAGTTAAGTTGCTTCTTTGGCATCTTCTACCTCTTTTTCTATCAGAATATTGCTTTTCTTCCCCTTCTAGCCTCTCATCTTGTTTGTGAGTGAAAAGGAAATTTCAACCCGGGGTTAAAGTTAGATTTTCTGTTTCTGAGAATTTAAGCAATAGGTGTAGGAAAAGGGACCTGTCATGTTAATTTGGTGCCTGAATCTAAAAGTATGAATTGATGTGTACAAACTGTCTAAGAAGGATAATAGTGCTGAGTATTTGATTCATCCTGTATAGTTCTCTTGATTTTTATTTCATAAACATGACTTCTTTCCTCAAAAGCAAAGTGGTCTTCTAATTTTTTATGAAATAAGCAAATATGCCATTTTGTCTAAGTATACAGTTTCAGGAAGCTACTGAAAGTTCTGACTCAGGGCTTTTTAACAGTTTAAGCAATTATTAATATATTTTGGAAACTCCATCCGCATAATTCTTCAGTGCCTTGAAAGGATTATTAACATGGCAACACTTAAAACTCTGTAATAGGCAGCCTTTAGTGCACTGTTCCTAATCACACTGTTAAGCATCTGTGATAGCAGCTCCTGCTGTGTGCTGGGTTTGCATAATTCTTGAAAGGAGTGCTCTATATTTGAACTTGATATACCTGGTTTTTGCTTCTGTTTTTTAAAAACTGATTATTCAGGGCCATGGCAGTGTTAGAAGAAAAATGGTGTTTGCTGTCAGTGTGCAAAGTCACCTTAAATAGCTGTTGGGGAAAGGGCAGGACACACACTTTGTGTCTAGTACAAAAAGAGGAGGATCAGTTCGGGAAGCAGATCATCTTCCTCTCAAGTGGAAACCAAACCAAGCCAAACCCTTTGTTAGTGGTTCAATTAAAAAATTAGTTGAAAGGAAATCATGAATTGCATGTCATTCTTAATGTTGATCTGTGGACTAAATGGGCGTTTTTTCTGTCTCCTTGAGTGTATGTCTGCCATCCTAAGTACAGTATATTCAAAAAGGAGAAAGCAGATTGACTCAGAAGTGTTTTGCTTTGTATTTTTTTCAGTTCTTCTTAGCTTTCAATGTTGGAATAAATTTAAGTCTTGTTTATAGATAAAATTTCTGTATGGAAAATTATTCTTGCTTATTAGCTTTTGTTTAAAAAGAAGCTTAGTAGCAACTAAGCTTTTAAAAATAAATGCAAACATTTACCATTAATAAAACTTATGATGTAATATGTTTTTTCTCTGATTTTTTGGAAGCTATTCTTTATAATAATATAAATGAATTTTTATTTTTAAGGCATTTGAAAGCAAATCTCAGTACATCAAAAAAAATCCTATTATTGGAAAGAAAATTACCATATCTTTGAGAAACAAGGACATCTCTCTCCAAGTCAATATAAGAAGTAAGCATCCACATCTAGAAGGCTCCCATTGTGAGTGCTCACATGACAGGAGCCTCTTGTCCAAGGGTCCAAGAAGCTTTCATATTTTAACACCTACTTCTTCAGGATTAAGATGTATTTGGAAAGTACCCTGAATAGAATAGGCTTGATCAAAAAGAACCAGACAGGAAGACTCAGCTTGTCTTTCCCTATATTTTAAAAAGCTTATTCCTCTTCAAAAGTCAGATGTGTGTGTGTGTGTGTGTGTGTGTGTGTGTGTGTGTGTGTGTGTGTATGTATCACTTTTTATAAGGTAAGTAAGTATTTTACAGCAACGATGTATCTCCCCTTTTCAGTGTTTTATGAGTAATCCGTCATTGAATAGTTTGGGGGTATTTTACTTTAAAGTTGCTAGATGTACTTGTTTTTTTCACCTTGTTGAGAGGTTTTCTGACTCCAGTTTAAAAGATATGTATCCCAAATGTCTGAGAGAAAATCTATTAGAAATAGAATCTTTTGTTTAATTGATAAAAAGCACGTGTTCCAACTTTAAAACTGTGAATTTATTTTGGATAACCTCTAATTAATTGTATTTTTGTTTATTTTTATTACTGTATAAGCAGCTATCTCATGGTATTATTAAATTGAAACTCTAGGTTTAAAATAAAGACATTTTAGAAAATCTACTTTATATTTTTATTATTGACAGTTAATTCATCCTTCATATAGGTTAAATTTTATCAGTATTTTATAGCAGAGCATTTCTCAAACTTTTGATGATGCTTTTTACAGTAGCAGTAGGACTTCAGAAGATACAGTGAAGCATGAGGTAAAATGGAAAACCATAGCAGTTCCTGTAGAGAGCATTTGGCTAATGGTTTCCCCATTTATAACCAGGCTAATAACTGACGAGCACACTTTTATTTTCCTCAGAACCAACAATAATAATACTAAAAATAGATGTAGGAAGTAAGTATAACACCAGCCCATCAGTGAATGGATAACATGTCAACAAGACTAGTTGGGGGATGCTGCTGTATGATACCCTGAGGGGATGCTTATGGTGTGCCCTGGATAGGGCCTTGCATTCACAGAACCACTTTCTCAAAGAATTTTAAAAACAATGTATTTTTTATTTTCACCTCTCACCAGTATTGACATTGGTCAGAACATTAATAGTTTACAAAGAAGTTGACCTTAGCTTAACAGACAACCAGTCAAGGCGAGCCTTTACTTTCTGATCCTATCACAGGCAAAACATTTTGGAAGGACTGGAGAATCACAGCCTGCCAACCACACCCAGGAGTAGACACCTGTGGGAGCCGGTGGTGGGTGAATTACTACAAGCTTAGTCTGGACAGATCTAACAGGTGGAACTTGAAGGAAGGTACTGTGTGGTTGAGCTGAAGGCCCCATCAGTTCTTGTCTCAGTGGTAGAACCCTTGACTGATAGGTGAACCCAGGGTAATCCCCAGCACTGGAAGAAGAAAAAGAAACAGAAAACATACCATTAGTCAACTGGATGTAATTGACATCTACCATAGTTGACTACCAACAGCATAAGTCACATAATTCTCAAGTTCACATGGGACTTTTAATAAGGAAGATGGCATTCAAATGTACTTACTTAATTGTAATGACACACCATATTCTCCCAGAACACAATGGAATTAAATTAGAAATTTAGAGAGATTTTTTTTTTTTTTTTTTTTAAAAAGACTCAGTTGTTAAGTTGTTGGTGACTAAGCTACACCCAGAGGTCAAAGAAATCTCAACAAGTGGAGGCTGTTTTGGATACTGGGTATGGTGGCTTACACACCTTAGGAGGTGGAATCAAAAAGATCTCCAGTTAGAGGCTGGCCAGGTGATTGATACATACATACACAGATGGTTGACACACATACACAGGCACATACACATGATTGACACAAACACAGGCACACACAGGATGATTGATACACACATACACAGGATGATTGATATCAACATACACAGGATGGTTGACACACAGGATGATTGATACACACACACACACAGGATGATGACACACAGGATGATTGATACACACACAGGATGATTGACACACACACAGGATGCAGTGAAAGCACTTGGGAAAAGCGTATGGCATGAAGTGTATAGTAGAAAACATCTGAACTCGTGTTTATTTAGAAAATTAGAAGAGGAACAAATTAATTGAAAGAAATACAAATATGAGCAGAGATTATAAGGAAAAACAAAACCCAAATTGTAAATAGGAGCTTACTGGAGGAAAGTTAATAAAATTAAGAGCCAAACCCTGAAATGATCAACTAAAGAGATTAGGCAGGTCAAGTAAACAGAAAGCCAGGATTGCTGACACCAGAAGCAGTGCCATCGTTATAACTCTCATGGACCTTGTAACTAGAAGTCAGTCATCGTAGACCACCTATGGTCCTGGCGTTTGCGCAGTGGAGCAGAAGGATTGGTAATTTACAGTCATTCTCAACTGCAGAGTGAGTTAAAGCCCACCTGAGCTACATGAGGCCCAGTTAAAAAGAAAAATAATGTTATGAATAACTATATCTGAGTAATATTGTATTTTATATATATATATATATAATTTTTATATATATAATTTTTATTTTTAGTATCACTTAAATGGTTTCATTCACTGAAAGGTATTCCATCAGGGAGAACTAGGGAATTTGGGTAGCTATCAAAGAAATTGCCTTTAAAGCAACCGTTAAAAAAAAATAGGAGCATGCCAAATAAAGAAATTTATCTTTCGTCTTTTCAGAAGATAGAAACAGAAAGAAGACTTCCTCAGAGAGCGAGCCCAAGTTTATACCTAGAGTATTCCTTAGAATTTTTTTTTCTCCAACCTGATCTATGAATTCTATCAAAAATACTACCAACTTATTTTATGAATATCGACAAAGTGGCTTTAAAGTTTATATGAAAGAAGACAAAGTTTGAGGATTAATAACACTCCCCGATGCCAGGGCTTATGATGTGTACAGCTGAAGTTCTGTAGTCAGCCTAGATGCTTACCAGCAGATGAATGGATGAAGGAAAACGTTGCATGCATATAATCCAACCACAAAGAATGAAATATCATTTGACAAAAAGTGGAAGGAGCCTGGAGATGAGCGTATTGGGTGACAGATTCAGACATGCTGCAGTGTGATGGTTAATATCAACGTGACAGGATCTAGAGTCACCTTGGACACACTGTGAGGGAGTATCAAGATGAGGATAACCGGAGTGGCACTACTCCATTGACCTGGATCCTGGACAAAGTAAAAAAGAGAAAACTGAGGGTTGGGGATTTAGCTCAGTGGTAGAGTGCTTGCCTAGCAAGTGCAAGGCCCTGGGTTTGGTCCTCAGCTCCGGGGTGGGGGGCGGGGGGCGGGGTGGTGGTGGTGGTGGTGGTGGTGGTGGTGGTGGTGGTGGTGGTGGTGAGCCAGTCAACTGAGCGGTCACCAACTTCCCCCTCCTTACCAGATACAATGTAACTTGCTACTTGAGGCTCCTGCTGCTGTGACTTCCCAGCCACGATGGACTACACCCTCCCCTGTCAACCCAAATAAACATTTCCTCTCTTGAGTTGATTTTTGCCAGGTATTCTATGACAGTAATGAGGAAATTAATGTGGAATTGGTACTGGAAAATGGGCTTGTGGCTGTAATAAACCTGACCATGTGTTTCTTAGACCCTTGGAACTGGTTTGCAGGAGGAATGTGGAAATTTGAAACTTTGGGCAAGAAAAGCCCTTTAATATTGTAGGCAGAGCTTACTAGGCCATTTTGATGGAAGTTTAGAAAACACAAATGCTCAGAAGAACAGCCAATGGAGATTTGGCTCGTGGAATTTCAGAGGGTAAGATCCCACTCATTGAAGTCTCTGAAAATTCATTAGAAAGGAAAACCCAAACTGAGAATGGTGTGTTGAAGGGGTTCCTAGCTCCTCAAAAGCAACTGCCTGGGGAAGTGTCTCTGCAAGATCAGTACACAGGAGCAGAGGCAGCTGTGATCCAAGGGAGTCAGCCCCCATGCCCAAACTGGCAGCGAACATAGCATCATCCATGTGGTAGTTGTTTTGCAGGCATGGAGGATTAAAGAAGTTATCGAAGCTTGTCTCTCCATTCCAAGGAACCGCTAGACAGGCAAGTCTGAGTCCCTGCAGAGAATCTCTGAAGCCTAAGCTGCAGTGGAGACTCAGAACCGTGAGATTTGCTGAAGAAAGCTGCAGGCATGGAGCAGAGTTAGCCTGACAGAGATGCCATACGATATAGGTGGCAGAACTGAAAGGGTGAACCTACCCAGACCATCTGAAGCACAGACATGCAACTGCAGAGTTGGCGTTTGCCCTGCTGAATTTCAGTCTTGCTTTGTCCCTGTTCTTCCCTTTTGGGATAGGAATGTTTGTGCTGTGCCATTGTTTATGTGTGTAATTTCTTCTTTATTTTATAGGAGCTCACTGTTTATGAGTCTCAGATGAGACTGGTTGAAACTGTTAAAAGACAATGAGGACTTTTGGATTATGAGATGGTCATAAGCCTATGAGGACAGAAAGTAATGCTTTGAAAGTAATGTGTTTGGGTATCAAGTTGACAAAGGGTAGAATTGTGATGGTTAACATTTTCAACTTGACAGAATTTAGAATCATCAAGGAGACATGCCTCTGAGAGATTATCTAGAATAGATTTGCCTCTGTCTAGACTAGATTGGCCTCTGAGCATGCCTGTGAGGGACTGTCTAGACTAGATTGGCCTCTGAGCATGCCTGTGAGGGATTGTCTAGACTAGATTGGCCTCTGAGCATGCCTGTGAGGGATTGTCTAGACTAGATTGGCCTCTGAGCATGCCTGTGAGGGATTGTCTAGACTAGATTGGCCTCTGAGCATGCCTGTGAGGGATTGTCTAGACTAGATTGGCCTCTGAGCATGCCTGTGAGGGATTGTCTAAATTAGGTCAATTGAGGTTGGAAGAACCACCTTTAACTGGGCAGCACCATTTCATGGGATGGGGTCCTGAACTGAATAAAGAGGAGAAGTCTAGTTGAGCATCAACATTCTTTACACTCTGCCTCCTGACTGTATGCAATGGGACCAGCTTCTTCAAGTTCCTGTTGCCATGACTTCCTAGCCATGATGGATTGTACCCTTTAGCCTTGAGTGGAAATAAACCCACCTTTCCTTAAAGTTACCCTTATTTTCAGATATTTTGTCACAGTAATAGAAAATGCATGTTCTCTCCTATGTGAATCTGGAGCTAAATGTGAGCATGGACATGACAGGTAAGCAGGAGGGACTGTTTGGGAGGAGGAAGCAAATCAGCAAGAGGGCAGGAGAAGGAGATTGGGGTGAACATGAGCTAAGTGTGGTGATACGTGTGTATGGAATGTCACAGTGAAAGCTGGTTGTGGTGGGATACATCTGTAATCCCAGTACTTGGGAGGCTGATACAAGAGGATTGCCTTGAAGTCAAGGCCAGCCTGGGCTTCGTAGACACTGTCTCAAAATACATACATGCCAAAGAACTAGTCCCCCAAACATGCAAAGTAGTTTTAAAACTGAATAGCAAAACCTAGCTTTAATATAGGCAGAAATTAGGCATGGTGTTTTATGCATATAATCCCAGTACTTGTGACTGTGAAAGACATAACTAAGAAAAGTGAAAAGAGGCAGGAAGATTGCTGTAAATTTGAGGCCAGCCTGGGCTACAAAATGAGATTCTGTCTCAAAAATAAATACAAACATACGGACAAAACATCTGGACGTCTCACTAGAGGAGAGGTATATTGACACACCACCCTGCGTCACCAGGGAGCTGCCACTTAAAATATCGGGGTGCAAACTCTGCTCAGTGGTAGAATTGCTAAAATGTAAAAAGTCAACAATACCAAGTGCCGACAAGGAAAGAGCAGCAGTTCTCACTGCTTCCTGATGGGAGTACAAATTGTATGGCACTCTGTTATACAGTTTGGCAGTTTCCTATAAAATTAACTGTAAGATGGTCTAGCCAAAATTACCCACGAAATAGTGTGTGGATGTTTAGTTATAACTGTCAAAACCTAAACGTATAAGCGATGTTTCTCAGTAGATTAAACAAGTTAGTAAATGTATATCATAGTCAGAAATAAAAGGAAATGAGCTAACTGGATATGGTGGTTTGAATAGGTGTGGACCCCAAAGACTACTGTGTTTGAATGCTTGGCCTATAGGGAGTGGCACTATGAGGAGACGTGGCCTTGTTGGGAGGAAGTGTGTCACTATAGGGAGCAGGCTTTGAGGTCTCATATGCTCAAGCTGTGCCCATTGTGGCACATAGTCTCTCCCTGCTGCCTGCAGATCAAGATGTAGAACTCTCAGCCCCTTTTCCAGCACCATGTCTGCCTGTACACTGCCATGATTCTCACCATGATAATAATGGACTAAACCTCCAAAACTGTAAGCCAGCCCCAATTAAATGTTTTCTTTTATGAGTTGCCATGGTCATGGTGTCTCTTCATAGCAATAGATACCCTAAGACACTGGACATAAAAAATGTAGAAGAGTGTTAGATACATCATCAAATGAAGGACACTGAACTAAGAGGTGAGACACTACATGATTCCATCTATCTGATATACAAGGGATAGTCTGGCTATGGAGACAGTAAAATATCCATGGATGCCAGAATTTGGATGATGATCTGGATGAATAGACAGAACACAAAGTATTTATGACAGAGAATTTATTTGATACTGTAATGACTTGTAATATATTTCTTAGAATCATAAAGAGTGTCCCGTGGGTATGAAGATGACCTGGATATGGCATCTCACCACACTGACAGGCTTGATTCGGCTGTCTAGGTGGGTTTTTCCTTCTCTCATTGTTTTTGATGGGTCCCTCTTGAAAGTTCATACTTGATAGATGAAGAAAGCCTTCCTGATATAGGAGGACCATTCCAGTCAAGTGTGAGCAACTGTGCCTCCCTGCAGCATCTTCTACCTAGCTCTCAAGAGTGAGCCCTCCCCTCAGACTATGGACTTCACTAAGAGTAGTTGATTAATATTTTAAATATTATTTATCTATTGTTTTTGTGTCTGTATATGAGCATGGAAGGGTCGGAGGACAGTTTAGTGGAGAGTGTTTTCTCCCACTTTTACATGGGAATCAAACTCCAGTTCTCAGGCTTATGTAACAAGTGTGTTTACCCAATGTGTTAATTTTGGTTCATCAGATGTACTGAATACACCACACTATTGCAGGATATTAATACTAGCAAAAGATACATGTGAGGCAGTGTACAGCAACTGTACTATCTGGTCAACATTTTGGTAAACCTAGAACTGTTCTAAAAATAAATCTTTAAAAAACTTCAAGAGTAGTTTTCTTACATAAAAAAGGTGTGGAGTTAGGTATGGTGGTACACACCTTTAACCCCAGTACTTGGGAGGCAGGGGCCCAATGATCTCTAAATTCAAGGCCAGCCTGCTCTACATAGCAAGCTCTGGGACAACCAAGGCTGTAGAGAAAAATAAACCAAAAAATCCTGGAGCTGAAGTTACAGACACTTGTGAACCACCATATGTTTATGAACCACCTGCAACTGAGCCCAGGTGCCCTGAAAGGACAGCAAATGCTCTTAACCACTGAGCCATCTCTCCAGCTCCCTTTTACCTGTATTTTTTGTTTTTGTTATTGTTGTCTGTTTGTTTGGTTGGTTTTGGTTTTGTTTTGTTTTGAGACAGGGTTTCTCTGTAACGCCCTAGATGACCTGGAACTCACTCTATAGTCTAGGTTGGCCTTGAACTCAGAGATGGTCTTGCCTCTATCTCCAAAGTGCTGGGATTAAAGGCATGCAGCACCACCACTGCCTGACTTTATATTCAAGACAAGGTCCCTCATTTTGCCTGGAGTTTACCAATTGGAAATGTCAAATTTTAGCTGGTCAGTGGTGGTGCACACCTTTAATCCCAGCACTTGGGAGGCAGAGGCAGGTGGATCTCTGTGAGTTTGAGGCCAGCCTGGTCTAAAGAGTGAGTTCCAGGACAGCCAGGGCTACACAGAGAAACCCCGTCTCGAAAAATCAAAAGAAAACAAACAAACAAAAAAAAAAGAAAATTGCAAAATTAATGACAAATTAGTACTAGAAAAGTAAATGTGTGACTGAATATAAACGAGTGTTTACTGTACTAACATATGGTGGGATTTTTGCTGTTTTGTTCGGTGGTTTTTTTGGTTTTTTGTTTGTTTGTTTGTTTGTTTGTTTTTGGTTTATTTGTTTTGTTTTTGGTTGTTTTAATTTTTGAGGCAGTCTCACTATGTAGCTCTCTCCTTGACCTATATCTCGCTCTGTAGATCAGGCTGGCCTTGAACTCACAGATATCTGACTGTCTCTGCCTTCCAAATGCTGGGATTAAAGGCGTGCACCATCCTGCCTGGCCAATATGTAGTATTTAAATATATGTACAGCTAAGATGGTTAAGAACAGGAATTAAAAGGGGAGAGGTGGGTGCTGTGGTTGATAGTTTGGCTCCTCACAAATCATGCTGAAGTTTAATACTGACTGCGGGATGAGGTGGGAACTGATTTCTACCCTGATGCTTTACTCCGTGGCCTTTGCAGATAGTTACAACTAGATGAGGTCATTAAAGTGGGACCCCAGGATCGAACTGCATTGGCCTTTTAAGAATAGGTAGAGAAACTGGACATGTAAATACCCCAGTGTACTGCTGTGGATATTGCTCTGTGTAAATAAAGTTCTGATTGGCCAGTGCCTAGTATAGGCAGGACAAGAGAGAAGAGGATTCTGGGAAGTAGAAGGCTGGGGAGAGACACCGCCAGCCGCCGCCATGAAAAGCAACATGTAAAGACACTGGTAAGCCATGAGCCATGGGGCAAAGTATAGACTAACAGAAATGGGTTAATTTAAGATAGAAGAAGTAGATAACAAGAAGCCTGACACGGCCATACAGTTTGTAAACAATGTAAGTTTCTGTGTGCTTTCTTGGTTGGGTCTGAGCGACTGTGGGACTGGCGGGTAAGAGAGATTTGTCCTGACTGGGCCAGGCAGGAAAACTCTAACTACAGTGTACCTTTCTCTGTCTCTAGCTGTGTGGTGCTCTCTGTAGCTGTGGAACTCTACCAGAAAGAAGGCCATCAGATAAATTCCCATCCCTTGTGCCTACAGAACCATGAGGCAAAATACACTTCTATTTCTTAAAGGTTTATTTATTTATTATGATTACAGTGTTCTATCTGCAGGCTAGAAGAGGGCACCAGATCTCATTACAGATGGTGGTGAGCCACCATGTGGTTGCTGGGAACTGAACTCAGGACCTTTGGAAGAGCAAGCAGTGCTCTCAACCTCTGAGCCATCTCTCCAGCCCACACTTCTACTTTAAAACTAGCCTCAGTTGGCTAATTTATAAACAGCTAATATATAAAGCAAATAGATCATTACATTTCTAAGTGTTGAGAATAAGTAATAAATCACTTTAGGCATTAAGAGTTTAGAAATGCACATATTTGGGGTAACCATTAAAATTTAGACAGTAAAATGAGGTTGAACAGCCAATTGAAGGGGAAAACAGCACCAAATATTGGTATCCCCTTCCTTTTGTAAGATACAAATATACCACATGCAGTCTCCACCTAACTGCTTATGTTTTAGTGATTATTATTTTCTTACCCCATGGAACATCTGGGTTTTGTTTTGATTTTCCACTGTGGCCCTAATGACTTGGAGAAGTGTTGCCTATGGGTCCCCAGCCTATGATACTGTTGGGAGGCAGTAGAACCTCCTGGAGGTGGGGCTTAGTGGAAGGAAATCAGGCCATTGGGCGTGCTCTGGAAGTGAGCACTGGGACCCTGGCCCCTTCCTGTCTAGGTGTGGTGGAGTGAAGTTTTTGAAAGGAGCCCAAACAGACCTTTCCTCCTTATGCATCATCCGACTCAGGCATTCTACTGCTGTGATGGAGGCCGACTCCGGAAGAAAGGGAAGGAAGTCTCCTCCCAGAGTGGCAGTTTGGGGCCAGCCTGGGCTACAGGAGGTACTGCTGCAGCCCTTTTGCCTGCTCTGGGCTGGTGAGCTGAGGAGTCGGGGAGCCCAGGAAGTTGTGGGAATCAGCTCTGAGGTCAAGTCAGGTAGCTTAAAAAGAAACCAAGTGGGTCGGTGGTGGTGCACGCCTTTAACCCCAGCGCTCTGGAGGCAGAGGCAGGCAGGTCTGTGAGTTCAAGGCCAGCCTGGTCTCCAAAGCAAGTTCCAGAAAAGGTGCAAAGCTACACAGAGAAACTCTGTCTCGAAAAACCAAAAAAAAAAAAAAAAAAAAAAAGAAAGAAAGAAAGAAAGAAAAGAAACAAAAACCCAGTTTCTGCAAGGTTAGCTTAGTGTCCATTACTATTCAGCCGACATATCCCTCTGGAAAGGAGAGGCCCCACCTGACATCATACATCTGCTGCGGGGAGCAGGTCAGCCTTGTACATTCACACCTTCTCCACACTTCAAAAGCTTTAACAGAGTGATGGGAACTTCAAACGTCAAGATCTTTACATTGTTTCTGTCCTGTCCTCTGACTCCTGGGGAGAGGGAGGCTGGCCCCAGTCTCTGTAATTCTGCCCACAAGAGGGACACCAGACTTCCCGTACAGGATGTTTGTCCACTGTGTGTTTGAAGAGACAGTCAGCCTGGTCTCCATTGCAGATTTGCTCCTTCACCTCTATTTCTCTCTCACTCTCTATCTGCTAAGCGTCATGGTACCTACTAACTAGGACATCATTATGTTTAATGACAGCAACAGAATCTCCTGGGCGTCTAGACGTGCCCCACACAGAGCTTCATATGCAGCCGATTAGTTTTCCTGCAGGGCTCAGGGATCTCTGAGGGCGAGGGTGCTCAGAGAAGTGAAATTAAGTAGTCTTCAGTTGTCTGTAACTGTCCTTAGGCCCACCTAGTTTTCTTTACCTTCTTTCTTTCCTTTTGGGGGTGGTGTACAAGCTCTTATGTTGCCCAGGCTGACCTTGAAGTTGCTCTAGCTGAACATGACCTTGACTTCTGACCCTCCTGAGTGGGGATTACAGGACTGCAGCATGGGGCCTGACTTCCAAACTGCTGTTTCCTGTTTCCTCTTTCCCTCCTCCCTCCTTCTTGGCTTCCATCCTCCCCTACCCCTTTATTCTTCCTCCTCCTTCTCATGCCCTTACTTGCCCCTTCTTCCCCCTCCCCACACTTCCTCTTCCCCTTCCTGTTGTTTCCTGTTCCTCTTTCCTTTGACCACAGCACGAATTGTGCCCGGAACGACACTAGTCCCAGAAGTAACTGGAGAAAAAAGCTTCAAGTTGAATGGGAAGACTTAGGAGTGGTTTATAGTTTATTTTACCTCACCTTTTCTGCTTTGAATCTTCCAGACAAAGAGCCACAAGGAGGCAGTAGAATCCTCCTAATGAGTCAAGTCCTGAGGCTGCTGTGTCAGGGGACCTGGACCTTATCAACTGCACTTGTCCCTGCCTCCCCTCTGCCCACACAGCCCTCTGGTGGGAAACAGGCAGAGGAGCAGAGTTTTAGTTCATTTCTTACTAGCCCTTTTCAATAAGTGATGTTTTAGTTAAAAATTGCTGCACATAAAATATGGTAACAGTTGATTTAAAAACAAAACAAAACTCTGTAGCTAGTGTTGGTGGCATAAAGGGCTTGTCTAGAAGCCTGATGACCTGAGTTTGATCCCTAGGACCCATCTGTTGGAAAGAGGACTAACTCCATCAAGTTGTACTCGGACCTGCACACATGCCCATTTTAACCCTCTGTCCTGCAATTAAGTGTGTATAGGGGGTTTTGAACAAGAGGTAATATGTCTAAGGCAACAATAATATAATGGGCTGACACATGACTCGTGCATTATGTAATGTGAAAACACTGATAGTCTCTGCCTGGGAGCAAAATAACAAGTTGTCTCTCCCAGATAAACAGACGCACACTCCCAGAAGGCCAGTTTCTAGTTAGACACACTAATGCGAACACTTAGGTGAATCAAGACCGTGGGGCCACAAGCTCACATAATAGAAGTTGTATATTTCAGAAAACAACAGAAATCAACAAATAAAAATGCAGACATGAAAGTGGGTTGTAATTACAATAAGAACTTGCAACAAATTACAGTTAGGACAAAGATCACATGTATTCTCAATGTTTCAAAAATGGATTTTTTTTTTTTTTTTTTGGTTTTTTGAGACGGGGTTTCTCTGTAGCTTTGGATCCTGTCCTGGACTAGCTCTGTAGACCAGGCTGGCCTCCAACTCATAGAGATCCGCCTGCCTCTGCCTCCCGAGTGCTGGGATTACAGGCGTGCGCCACCACTGCCTGGCTTCAAAAAAGGATTTTTTTAAAATCAGCTCCTTGACATCTCTTTCTCCCACATCCTTAGTTTGAACTCTTGATCTTCCAGCACATCTGTGATATTATCAAATTATTTTTATTAGTAGACAAAGTAGAAAGATAGTATAGCATGATCCTTTAGCATGGTTCCCTGCTTCTCCCTCTCCCTCCTTCCCTCCCCCTTCCTTCCTTCCTTCCTTCCTTCCTTCCTTCCTTCCTTCCTTCCTTTCTTTCTGTCTGTCTTTCTTTTTTCTTTTCTTTTTTTGAGATAGGGTCCCTTGTAGCCCAGGCTGGCCTCCAGCTGGCTATGTAGCTGAAGATGACCTTGAATTTCTTATCCTCTTGCCTCTGCCCACTGAGTTCTAGGATTACATGCATGTGCCATCTCACCTTTATGGGATGTTGATCTACTCCAAGGCCCCATGTATGCTCAACAAACTCTCTACTTACTAAACTGCAATCTGTATCCCTTAGCATAACTTCTTGAAATGATTTTTGATAGCTTGGGTTTCACATACAGACATGGCTTATTATTTATGAGGCTAGTACAATTTAATCTTCTATAAATGTGGAAATTCCAGTATACATACATACATACATACATACATACATACATACATACACACACACACACACACACACACACACACATATATATATATTTGAGACAGAGTTTCACACATAGCTTGGGCTGGCCTGGAACTTGTGTGTCCTAGGCTGGCCTCAAACTTGCAGTTCCAAAAGTTATATTTTGTGTACCCTTTTAAAAAGAAAAATCGCCAACAAATGGTGCTGGTCTAACTGGATTATTGGCATGTACAAGACTGCAAATAGATTCATATCTATCACCCTGCACAAACTCAAGTCCAAGCGGATCAAAGACCTCAACATAAAACCAGATATACTAAACTTGATAGAAGAGAAAGTGGGGGATAGCCTTGAACAAGTTGGCACAGGAAACAACTTCCTGAATAGAACACAATCATGCAGGCACTAAGATCAACAATTAACAAATGGGACCTCATGAAAATAAAAAGCTTTGTAAGGCAAAGGACACCATCAATAGGACAAAATGGCAGCCTACAGAATGGGAAAAGATTTAACAACTCCACATCCAACAGAGGGCTAATATCCAATATATATATCCCTCAAACTAGACATTGGGGGGTGCAGATCTAAACAGAGAATTCTCCAAAATATACAAAGAACTCAAACTAGACATCAGGGATATAGATCTAAACAGAGAATTCTCAATTGAAGAATCTCAAATGGCCAAAACACCTAAGGCAGTGTTCTGTAGTTAGAGTTTTCCTGTCTGGCCCAGTCAGGACAAATCTCTCTTACCCACCAGTCCCACAGTCGCTCAGACCCAACCAAGAAAGCACACAGAAACTTACATTGTTTAGAAACTGTATGGCTGTGGCAGGCTTCTTGTTATCTACTTCTTCTATCTTAAATTAACCCATTTCTGTTAGTCTATACTTTGCCACATGGCTTGTGGCTTACCAGTGTCTTTACATGTTGCTTTTTATGGCAGCGGCTGGTGGTGTCTCTCCCTAGCCTTCCTGTTCCCAGGCTTCTCCTCTTCTTTGTCCTGCCTACCCTATCCTTCCTGCCTGGCTACTGGCCAATCAGCACTTTATTTATACAGAGTGATATCCACAGCAGTGTTCAACATCCTTAACCACCAGGGAAATGCAAATCAAAATAACTCAGATTCCATCTTACACCTGTCAGAATGGCTAAGATCAAAAACACAAGTGACAGCTCATGCTGGTGAGGATTTAGAGCAAGGTGAGAGTGCAAACTTGTACAGCCACTATGGAAATCAATATGACGGTTCCTCAGAAAATTGGGAACCAATATACCTCAAAATCCAGCTATACCACTACTGGGCATATACCCAAAAGATGATCAATCATACCACAAGGACACTTGCTCAACTATGTTCATAGCAGCATTATTCGTAATAGCCAGAACCTGGAAACAACCTAGATGTCTCTCAACCAAAAAATAGATAAAGAAAATGTGGTACATTTACACACTGGAGTATTATTCTGCTGTTTAAAAAAAAAATGAGATCATGAAATTTGCAGGCAAATGGATGGAACTAGAAAAAATTCACCCTGAGTGAGGTAACCCAGACCCAGAAAGACAAACATAGTATTTACCCACTTATAAGTGGATATTAACTGTAAAGTAAAGGATAATCATGCTACAATCTACAGACCCAGAGAGGCCCAAGGAAGGATCAAGGGGGGATGCATGGATCTCTCTGGGAAGAGGAAAAAGAATAGAATAGATTTTGCTGGTAGGGATGGGAACAGGAGAGATCAGGTGTGGGGAAGAGTACTGGGAAAGACAACTGGAATTGGGGGTGGGGCACTTGCAGGGCAATATGGAAACCTAGTGCAGTGGAAACTCCCTGGAATCTCTGACTCTTTTGCCTGTGCTAGGGACCTTTTCCTCCTACTGGTTTGCTTGTGAGGCCATGTTCAGTTGCTCTCCCTGGGAGGGCTGTCTTTTCTGAAGGGAAGTGCAGGAGAAGTGGATCAGGGGAAGACAGGAGGTGAGGAAGGCAACTGGGAGGAGAGGAATGAGGGAAACTAGTCTGGATACAATGTGTGAGAAGAATAAATGAAGAAGAAGAAGAAGAAGAAGAAGAAGAAGAAGAAGAAGAAGAAGAAGAAGAAGAAGAAGAAGAAGAAGAAGAAGAAGAAGGAGAAGAAGGAGAAAAGAAGAAGAAGAAGAAGAAGAAGAAGAAGAAGAAGAAGAAGAAGAAGAAGAAGAAGAAGAAGAAGAAGAAAGACAAACGAACCAGGAAATAGGGTAATTGCCTGTAATTTCAGACCTAGGAGGTTGAGGCAGGAGGGCTGCTGCAATTTGGGACCAGCCTGGGATGTAGGTTAGAGTAAGACCCCATCTCAAAAGAATAAAAGAGAAGGAGGAAAGATACAAGTGTGGAGAGAGAAGAATAAAACTATTATTAACCCACATACTGTGCTTTGCAGCAGGACACATCTCCATTTTGACCTGGTGTTCCTCCAATCTCTGACGACCGTTTTTTTCAAACCCGCTGCTTGTCAAATTTATTTTGAACCTTCTATGTCATCCTCAGCCTTCATAATTCTGGTGCCAGACACCTTAGAACACAGCGTAGTGGTGACCACCCCCCTTCCATTCCAGTACTAGACAGACAGAGTATTCCCGAAAGCCTTCCAGACCAGGGCATTTAAAAAATAACAGGTCCGGCCGGGCGGTGGTGGCGCACGCCTTTAATCCCAGCACTCGGGAGGCAGAGCCAGGCGGATCTTTGTGAGTTTGAGGCTAGCCTGGTCTACAGAGTGAGATCCAGGAAAGGCTCAAAGCTACACAGAGAAACCTTGTCTCAAAAAAATAAAACAAACAAAAATAACAAGTCCACGACACCTAGGGAGCCTGCATGGGACTGACCTGGCCCTCTGCATGTGGATGACAGTTGTGCAGCTTGATCTGTTTGTAGCAGTGGGACCATGAGCTGTCCCTGGTGCACGAGCTGGCTTTTTGAAATCTTTTCTCCATGCAGTGGTGCCTCTCCCAGTCTTGATGCGGGGGAGGAGCTCAGTCCTGCCTCAATATGACATGCTTTGTTGACTTCCATGGTAGGGCTGCCACTTTCTGAATGGAGGAGGAGTGGATGGGGGGACAGACCGGAGGCAGTGGTAGGGAGAACAGGAAGAGAGGAGAGAGGGGAAACTGTGGTTCGTATGTAAAATAAATGAAAAAATTAATTTAAAAAGGAAAATAATAACAGGTCCACACAGAAATATCTGTGTGTGCATTAATGCGTCCAATTAAACCACAAATCAATATATCCTTGACACATCCTTATCTGACTCAGCTAGAAATTCCCTTGGCTAGTCCATCTCCAGTTAACAGAGGAAAAGTAGACAGACTAGAGAGCCTGCAGTGCAGCTCAGTTGGTAGCATGCTTGTCTAGTGTGTGTGCATGAAGCCCCGGGTTCCATCCCAGCCACTCATAAACCAGCGGTGGTGGCACAAGAGCAGAGATGTTTTATTTATTTAGTTTGAATCCTCAAATTGCAATAATCTAGAATCTCTGAAGAGCCTTGAAGAGTTTAGATGAGGTTGGCCTGTGGACATGATTGTGGGCAGTTTTTATTCTCTTTTCAGATTTTTATTATTTTATGTGTATGGGTGTTTTGTCTGCATGTATGTCTGTATATCATGTGCATGCCTGGTGTTTGGAGAGGTGAGAACACTGGATCCCCTGGAACTGGAGTTAGAGACAGTTGCAAGATGCCACGTGGGTGCTGGAAATTGAAGATGTAGCCCACTGCAGTGGACCCTTCCCTGGATTTGGGTGTGGGCTCTGAGGTTAAGCATGGGTGTATCTGCTGTGGATATCGCTCTGTGTAAATAAAGTTCTGATTGGCCAGTGGCCAGGCAGGAAGTATAGGCGGGACAAGAGAGAAGAGAATCCTGGGAAGTAGAAGGCTGGGGAGACACCGCCAGCCTCCACCATGAGAAGCAACATGTAAAGACACTGGTAAGCCACAAGCCATGTGGCAAAGTATAGACTAACAGAAATGGGTTAATTTAAGATAGAAGAAGCAGATAACAAGAAGCCTGCCACGGCCATACAGTTTCTAAACAATGTAAGTTTCTGTGTGCTTTCTTGGTTGGGTCTGAGCGACTGTGGGACTGGTGGGTAAGAGAGATTTGTCCTGACTGGGCCAGGCAGGAAAACTCTAACTACATGTATCCAGTTCTCTCAGCTCTTGACTGTAGATGATGGTCCTTTTCCCTTCTGCTGCTGACTTCCTGCACTGACGGACTACATACACCCTGGAGCACTAAGTTAAAATAACCCTTTCTCTTCCAAATCAATTTTTATCAGGATATTTTTATCATGGCAACAGAAATTAAACTAGAAGATATATCATCAGTAAAAACTATGTTATTTGTGTCTACTTTATAAACAGTATGCTCACACAAATGAGCTACAGAAAGAACTCCATCCCTGGAAGGGGCCTGTGGCTTGAGCTTTGTCAGCTCCAGGATGAATCCACTCTACATAGACTTCAATTTAGAGCCTGTGGGCCATCAGCCTTGACACTGTTCAGGGTGTCAGAAGTCAACAAAGACATACTTACCCATTACCAATAAGGACAGATGTCTGTCTACTGGTGGGGCCCCCAGCTACAGGCAAGTCACAACACTCCCATGTCCCCTAACACTTCAGTCTCAGCTTTGGGTAATGTATAATATTTTGGTCATGAGTTACTGTGTCATAACAAAAGTCAGGAGACATGGATAGCACAGGAAATGTACATAGCTAGGCATAGTGGTACATGTCTGTTTTCCCAGCACTTGGGGGAATGAGGTAAGAAGTGCTGTGGGATGTTCTGTATGCTGCGAATGTGTTGCTCTGATTGGTTAATAAATAAAGTGCTGATTGGCTAGTAGCCAGGCAGGATGTATAGGCAGGACAAAGAGAAGAGAATTCTGGGAAGTGGAAGGCTGAGTCAGGAGACGCTGCTGGCCACCATGAGAAGTAAGATGTAAAGTACTGGTAAGCCACAAGCCATGTGGCAATTTATAGATTAATAGAAATGGGTTAATGTAAGATATAAGATCTAGCTAGCAAGAAGCCTGCCACAGCCATACAGTTTATAAGTAATGTACGTCTCTGTGTGTTTATTTGGGTCTAAGTGGCTGCAGGAACCAAGTGGACTGGAGAAAACTCCAGCTACAAGGAAGGTCTTGAGTTCAAAGCCAGTTTTGGCTACATAATGAGTGGTCAGCATGAGCTATGTAATAAGACCTTGTCTCAAAATCTAGGACAACTGTGATGGCCCACACTAGCATACAGCACTAGAGAAGCTGAGGCAGGGGTGTAGCAGGAATCTTAAAAGTTCTTATTAATAAAGTCAAACCTGAGGCCAGTTATTGATATGAATGCTGGAAGGTCAGAGAAGCAGAACAAGCCACAGCTACCTCACCTCACCAGTTCCTCAGCTGATCCTGTTTCCTCAGACTGGAAGCTTCTGAGTCTTATCCAAATGAATCTCAGCTGAACTGTGCTACTCTAAAGCCTGAAAGCTTAACCAGCCAAATGCTTCTAGTTTTTGGTCTTCACGCCTTATATATCTTTCTACTTTCTGCCATCACTCCCTGGGATTAAAGGCTTACTTCTTGGGATTAAAAGCATGTGTCACTATGCCTTCCTGTTTCTAATGTGCCCTTGAACTCAGAGATCCAGAGGGATTTCTGCCTCTGGAATGCTAGGATTAAAGGCATGAGTGCCACCATTTTCTGGCCTCTATGTCTGTCTAGTGGCTGTTCCGTTCTCTAACTCCAGATAAATTTATTAGGGTACACAATATTTTGGGGAACACAATATCACCACACAGGGGGACTAAGACCCTGTTTAAAAACAAAAAACGAAAAGGGAAAAAAGGAGACATTCAATAAATTAACTATAGCCACCTCTCAGGCTATAGAGACCAACACTGGACTAGATTCTTATCTCACTGGATTATTACTTGCTACACACATCATGCTATCCTTTGCTGTTAACTTCTGTGGGCCCAACTTTTGAGTAGGAATGAGTACTGTTTGTGTCTCTACCTGCCTTCTTTCACATAGCACCTAGGCTCATCTATGTTCTTTCAAATTAGCAAGATTTCCTATTTATGAATGAATAATATCCCTTTGTGTATATGTACCATATGTTTCTTATTTATGAATGAATATCCCTTTGTGTATATGTACCACATGTTTCATACTTATGAATGAATATTCCTTTGTGTGTATATGTGTGTGTATATATATATGTATATATATGTATATATATATATATATATATATATATATATATATATACATACCATATACTTCATATTTATGAATGAATATACCTTTGTGTATATTTACCACATGTTTCATATCTGCTTATTTGTTGGTGGATACCTGGGTTAATTTTGTGTCTTGGTTATTTTCCCTAGAGTGATAGTGTACACGGGATTCAGATGACGTTTAGCTCACTATGTTCCTAGATATGGATTGCTAGATCAGATGGATCAAACTATTTTTAATTTTTTTAAATTTATTTTTCATTATCATTTTTTGTGGTCATTTTTGAGACAGGCTATCACTATGTAGCTGTGGCTGGTCTGGAACTTGCTATGTAGACCAGATGAGCCTAGAGCTCAGAGAGATCCACCTGCCTCTGCCTCCTGAGTGCTGGGATTAAAGGTGTGCACCACCTTGCTCAGTTTTACTTTTTATTTATATGTACATATGTGAGTTTATGTGCACCACTTGTGTGCAGAATCCCTTGGAGGCCAAAAAAGGAGACAGATCTCCGCACTGGAGTTACAGATGGTTGTAGGCTGCCATGTGGGTGCTAGGGACCAAATCCAGGTCCTCCACAAGAACAAGTGCTCAGAGCTGCGGAGTGCTCTCTCTAGTCCTGACTTTGATTTTTGAGACAGGATTGTACTCTGAGGCTCAGGCTGGCCTTTGACTATGGAGATCCTCCTGCCTCAGCCTCCTCCATATCTTGCTGTTTTGAGTGGTTTGTGAGTGGCCTCCTGTGGTGGTCTGAAGGAAAATGACCCCCAAAGGGAGTGGCACTATTAGGAGATGTGGCCTTGTTGGAGGAAGTGTGTCACTGTGGGGGTGGACTTTGGGATCTCCTATGTTCAGGCTACACCCAGTGAGACAGACCACTTCCTGTTGCCACTGAGTCAAGATGTCAGACTCTCAGCTAATTCTCTAGTATCATGTCTACCTGCAGGCCACCATGTTGTACCATGATGATAATGGACCTCTGAAAATATAAGCTGCCCCCTCAATTAAATCTTTTCTTTATAAGAGTTGCCATGGTCATGGTGTCTCTTCACAGCAATAGAAACCCTGACTAAGACAACTTCATACTGTTCCCCATGGCTGTACCAGTTACATCCTTGAGTGCAAGGTTTTTCCTTTTCCTACCCCCTTCTATCCTGCAGTAATCATTTTGAAAACAGCTATTCTTAAACTGGGGGGTGGGGGTGGAGGTGTCACACTATTTTCCTTTACAATTCATGATGTAGAGGATTTTTCCACATTCTTCTCCATTTGTGTGTCTCCTGAGAAATGCCTAGTCAGATCATTTTCTTATAGGATTATTTTTACTAATTTTTCTTTTGACTTGTTTGGGTTCCTCATATATGCTAGGTATTAACCCCTGCTTGGATGAATGTTGTGCACAGATGTCCCTCCCAGAGGATGCTCTTCCCTTGTCTGTTGCCATGCCTGTCCAGCACACATCCCACATTTTGGCTCCCAGCCAGGAGCTTTCTCTGTAACGCTAAGGTCCACAGATCTCCTTCTGTCTGAATGACAGGATTGCAGAAGCCATTTCTGCAACAAATATCTGTTACCAACTCACCTGGGCTAGCTTACAGTTAGGTTTAGCCACAGTGAGTTGCTTACAAAGCATATGCAGGAGATCTCTGTTTAATCTGATTATAAACAAATTGGTGACAGGGACCAGAGCTTCTCACCGGCCTGTCATGGTTCTGGGTGTGTCAGTGCTGAATAAATGCATGTTTATTCAGCTCTATCTCCTCCCCAAGGAGGGAACGTCTTGGCAGCTTCCAATTAAGTGAGCTGGAGACTCCCTAGCTGGGTGGAGACAACAGCATTATCTCCTATGCAGACTCTCATGGAGCCCTAACCTTTGGGTGCTTGGCCAGCCTCTTTGTACCTCATACTTCAAGCAATTTTTCATTTTCTTCAGTAAATTGATTAGAATTCTTTAAATATTGTGTGTGTTCATGTGTGTGTGCTCATGTATTTGTGCTCATGTATATGTATGTCCATGTGTATGTGTGCTCATGTATATGTGTGTTCATGTGTGTGTGCCCATGTATATGTGTGTTCATGTGTGTGTGGCCAGAGGTCAACGTTAGGTCCTTCATTAATCGCTCTCTAACTTGTTTTTGAGACAGGATCTCTCATAGAACTTAGAGTTCACCAATTTGGTTGTACTAGCTTGCCAGTGAGCACCAAGGTTGCTCCTGTCTCTACCTCACTGGAATGGCACACATATGCCAGGAAGCCTGATAGGTATGCTAGTTCAGGTCCTCATGTTGGTGTGGCCAGCACTTTACCTACTGAGCCATTGCCTCGAGCCTCAGAAGTCTGTCTTGGAGCATTAGGAATAGAATCCACAGCTTTACACACACTGGGCAAGTGATACACCATTAAGCTCCAGCCTCAGCCCTTCCACCCTGATTTTTAACAGAGTAGCAGTCTAAATCTAGTCACTAGCCTCACTGCCACCCCAAATTTCTTACTTAGTGAAGTAGCAAATTTAGAGGGTTTTGAGCTGGATCAAAGCCAGTATCCCATAATACAAGTGAGCATGTTATGTACCTGTTTCATCACACTGTGTTGTCCTGCTGCTGTCCCGAAAGCCATGTGAGGAACAGGGAGAGGAATGGACTTGGTTTGTCCTTCCTTGGACTCCAGGCTGGCCTTGTTCTCCACAGCTGTACAGCCATATCACCACCCCTCTGGAAACTGGGACACTAGCAGAGCCCGTCACTTGGTGGCTATGGGATTAGAACTCCGGAAGACAGTGGGAATTGGGCCTGATGCATTTGTTTCCTGTTTGGGCACATCTCTTCTCCTGCTGATGGTCTTCCTCTTCCCACTAAACCTGGGTAGCAAAGGCAGGCATGGCTGTGTCCTCAGCCCCAGATAGTGTTCTCTAATTTTTCTTCTCTGTTCTCCTAACTTCAATTTTTAAACTAATTTTTATGCTTACTTAACATCAGGACTGCATTTCTGAGGCCTGGCTCTGACTGATTTGGGGGAGGCCCCCCTTGGATCCTTACCGGTGTCTTGAGCCAGCAGGAATCCTTTTATCTGGGGACTACTAGGACAACCTCTGCGTCTCAGCTTCTTGTCTATCCAGTTTGTCAGTCTAAGTAAATGTCTCCCCTGTCATTAGGTGACAACCCCTCCTTTCCCACTCAACAATGGGTCTTGTTAACTCTGCACTCAAGATGGATCTAGAGAAACAAGGCTTTCACTAAGAACCTGAACCAAGCCACCTTTTCCCTGGATCTTGTCAATGCCCTCCCTGCAAGGCGACTTGTTTATCTCAGAAGTCGGATAGCACCTCTCCTCTTCTGAGAATGAAGCCGTGGCCTCTCCTGGCACCAGGAGGAGCAGCCTCAGAGCATCTCCTTTCATTGTCTTTCACTGAGCCCTGCTGGGCTCCCACTGCTCAGCCATTTCAGCTTTTCCTTTCTTTCTTTCTTTCTTTCTTTCTTTCTTTCTTTCTTTCTTTCTTTCTTTCTTTCTTTCTTCCTTCCTTCCTTCCTTCCTTCCTTCCTTTCTTTCTTTCTTTCTTTCTTTCTTTCTTTCTTTCTTTCTTTCTTTTTTGGTTTTTCAAGACAGGGTTTCTGTGTAGCTTTGGAGCCTGTCCTGGACTAGCTCTGTAGACCAGGCTGGTCTTGAACTCACAGAGATCCACCTGCCTCTGCCTCCCAAGTGCTGGGATTACAGGCGTGTGCCACTGCCGCCCGGCTCTGTCTTTCTTTTTTAAAATGTACTTCTTATTGTGTGTTTGTGTGATGGTGGGAGTTAGGGGCTGTGCACGTGCCAAGCAGTGTGTGGAGATCAGAGGACAATGGGGGGTAGTACTTCCCTTCAACAGTGTGGGCTCCAGGGAGTTAACTCAAGTGGTCAGGCTTTCAGAGCAAATGCTTTTTACCCTCTGGGCTGTCTGGTTGTCCTTCCCTTCCCTTTCTTGTACATGTCCGGCACCTTCCTACTTCAGGTCTCCTACCTCTTGCCTCTTCTACCCAGAATAACTTGCCTGCAGATAGCCACATTCCTTTGTTTCTTTCAAATATTTGCTTAAATGTCACCGAACCACTCCACGTAAGACTTCCCTTCCCTCCAGACCCCAGTCCCACCCCACATCATAACTTCTTATTCAGGTTCCTGTTTGGATGGGGGCTGTCTCCTGCTCACTGTTGTACACTCGGTGCTCAGAGAAGTCACCTGTCACTGTAGGTGTTAATTGTGTGTTGGAGGACTGGAGTAACACAACCACAGGACAGGTGTGGAAATACCCTTCAAAAGCTGGGTGGTGGCAAATACCTTTAATCCTAGCACTCAGGAGGCAGAGGCAGGCAGATCTCTGTGAATTTGAGGCCAGCCTCGTCTACAGAGTGAGTTCCAGGACAGCTAGAGCTACACAGAGAAACCCTGTCTTGAAAAACAAACAAACAAACAAAAACAAAGTAAAAAAAAAACCCAAAACAACAACAACAAAACCTCTTCAAATATTACAGGGAGCATGCCAAGGTGAGCTATTCCTCACACACACTGGGGAGCTGATATTTCTCATTTGTTTTCTACAGCCAGCAGCTGTGGTCAGGTTTCCCTGGTTATCCTATCGTGTCCTCCTGGAGTACATGAGGAATGCTCAGTACTGTCTTCATTTCGTATGTTAGTGACATTTAAATTTTGTGGTAACAGAGGTCATTTTCTTAGTAATTGAGGGAGATGCTAATGAGAAAGAAAGAGCAGTTATCAGCTGGGTAGAATGTTCCAGTGACTGGACTTGAAAAAACAAACAGACAAACAAACAAACAAAAACAAAAAAAGTGGCATCATCTGGCCTACTAGATTCTGGGGGCTATACCCCTGGGGAGAGTTGAAGCTGCCCAAAGGGGATTGGTAGGCTTCTTCCAAGAATCATGACACATGGACATGCTTGGAAGAGTTACTCCTGATCCTCGTCTGTCTTAGATCATGAATTTCTGATACCTCCCACTTAGGGGACCAAAAGGAACCCCAGTATAAACCCCTGTGAGGTGAACTGAGTGTCTTGTCTCCAGTCACTGGACACCTGGCTCCAGTGCTCTCATGGTGCTCAGTGCTCCTCACTGTCTGCAGGCCACATCCCAAAGGGCCCTTCAGGATCTCACTGGACCAGAGGGATGGTGGCCAAGACCAGCAGATCTCCTGTGGGTGTTGAGATCAATGGTTTATCAGGCATACATCATCTTCTACCCTCCTCATGATTTTGAGAAACAAAAGGTCTAGCATCCTGTACCAGGCTCTTTTGTTTTTTGTTCAGGACACATTAAAATGTTTTTAAAGGTTTTTGTTTTGTTTTAATGAACATTTAAGGTTATTTTTGTTGCTGTTAAATGTGTATGGTTCTTTTTACACTTTCCGGAGGGTTTTGTGTTGTTTTGTTTTTGTCTTCTTAGCGGAAAGTTGGAAGATAAATTTCTTGTTTTATATATTTTTTCCTAGAACTGGTTATCACTGGAATCAAAGGGGAAAACATCTCTCTTTGTATCAGTTTTATTTGTACGTCATTAATAAAAGACACTTTGTTTTTTTTAAAAAAAAAAAGTGGCATCACACTGTCATCATGGTGTCTCCCCCCAAACCACCCGAAGGAGATCTGAAAGGGCCTTGGGGGTCATGTGACTTTCTGATTCTTCAACAGCCTTCAATAAGGCCTTCCCAGGTAAGCCAGCTTCCTCCTTCCCTCCCTCCCTCCCTGCCTGCCCCTCCCTCCTTCCTTCTTTCCTTTCCTGCTTCCTTGACTTCCTCCTTGATTTGGAGAGGGAGCTCTGTTGCCCAGGTTGGCTTCAAACTCCTGAGTTTTTATAATCTTACTCAGTCTCCTAAGTAGCTGGGACTTGAGGTAGGTGCCGCTCTACTGTGCATATTGAACTTTGAACAAAATTTGACTATTTTTAAGGAAGACATGACTTTATTTGCTTATTTATTTACAAGACAGGGTTTCACACTGTAGCTAAGACTAGCCTGGAACTATGTATCCCAGGCTAGCGTCACTGCCTGGTAAATTATTCTTGAGCCTTTTATTATTTTTTTTCCTGACTTCTTCCTGCAAAGCTGACTCCAGATATCTTAGAGTCTTAAAAACATCTGACAGCAGGGAAATCACAGCACTGTTGCTTACAGAAGTGTTGATCCCCACCACCCAGCTCTGAGACACCTCTTCCCAAAGCCTGAAGCCGGCCAATCCCATATTATCACGAATCAGAAATCCTCAGTCTGGGGTGGAAAATGTTCTTGAAAAGGTTGACAAGTGGTGGGAGGAGGCAGCTTTGTTTTGTTTTTTTTTGGGGGGGGGGCAGCATTTTGTTTCTCTTTACTTACGAATTATATAAAATCAAGAAAGGTAAAGAGAAAAAGAGCGAAAAATCTCAACACCAGTTTTTTCATTTTAATTGTCTGCAAAATATAGTTTCACTTCAAAATGTGTGCTTGCTGATGTTTTCACTTCTCCATTGAAAACAGATAGAAAACGTCCTGCCTTTTCTGTTCTGCCTCCAATGTTCTGATTGTCAGAAACAGGAAAATAGGCCAACTTCCCGTGAAATGCCAGTATCGCATGACCTCTTAGTACCACACAGTGCCATTCTGTTGCGGTTCCTGGGCCTCTCGCTCAGATATCATTTTTTTTTTTTTCAAAGACCTTTAGGATGCTTCTGGTGCCAAGTAGGTGCTGCCTTGATGCTTTGAGATGACGAACGGTCTTCTAAGTGCCTGTACCGAGCTTAAGCACGTAAAAGCCATGCCAGATCGCACACAGCCGCCACATCACATCCGCCCCTATCTCTCTGGACCATCCTCCCCCTGCCCCGAAATCTAGGCCTGGCACTTTGCCCTGAGCCTCAGCCAAGTGGACTTTAACAGACGAGGATGGAAAGAGAGATCCAGATATGTTCCCCTATAAATCTCCAGTGGAGCCAAACCCTGCCGGTCTGTTTGTGGGCAGTGGAGGAAGGGTGCAGAGGAGTGTAAGTGGAATTTGCAAACGCTCAGATTTTCTTTTAGACAATCATAGGAGAAAGCACTTTCAGATTCTCCACTTTCTGAGAGCCTGCTCATAGCTGTACTACTTTGAGGCTTCGCAGTGTGCTTTCTAGGTGAGGTGCTGAAGTGAAGGGAAGTGGCCAAAATGTGGGT